>NC_081184.1:100418181-100515794 GCF_029867415.1 Vicia villosa | reverse complement strand
GATTGATTTGATTGATGGTACAAAACACTGAGAATTGTACTGCCAGCAGTTTGGCTGTCGACTGACTGTTCAGGTATTGACGTAGCAGTTAGAGTGAAAAATCAACAGTCAAAGTTAATTTTCTTTTTTTGTTGTTTTTTGTTTTTGTTTTATGTGAAAAAATGAAAGTTTATTTACATGACTTGTTAGAAAAACATAGACATAATAAATAACTAATATTTACGGTATGCGGGCAAAATTACCGATAATAACCCTGAAAATCATTTAATGCACAGAAATAGGAATATTTGACTGGCAGAAAACACACAAAATATTATCTTAGCAATTAAGCAATATTATGACAAATAGTACAACATTTAATACTGACAGTACAAATATCACATACTATATTGAACAGTACGACGAATAAACGGTACATTTAAGAAATAGGAAATACGGCAAATTTTAAGAATGACGATTGATAACCCATGCTATGAACAATAACATGTAGATGATTGGGAGCATAACCATTGCAGGTCCACACTCCTCAGGACTGTGCAGGCAGAAAAAAGTCATGATCACCGTAGCAATGGTGATGACTGTAAGAAACAGTGTCTCTATCCATTTTGCCATTCTTGTCAGGGAAGAAGAGAAAGGATGGATTATGAAGATAGGAATTTGAAAGATGAATTGGAATTTGATGTGAGATTTTATGAAAGAAAATGAGAGGTATTTATAGAATGGAAAGAAGGAAAGAGACGTTGGGGAATGATGCGATTCCGTACAAAAGGAAAATTTGAGTGGAAGTAAGATTTGAAAGAAAGTGTATGATAGTGTTGGAAAAAGGAGAGATTTGATTTTTGAAAAAGAGATTTGAAAAGATTTTTGCAAATAATGGAATATAATACAAAAATTAGTGGGAAACAAAAGATAATAATAATCTACTTGTTACCAGTACAGTCTGAGTTTCCTGATTCTGCGCCTGCAAAAAGATTTAACTCTGTACCAATTGTGTCAGTACTATTTATCTGTAAATAAATAAATAGCATGTGTGAAGTAATAAACAGTATTTGGTGTTTGCGTAAGAATGAATTCAACTGCAAGCCAAATTACTGTATAAGAAAAGTTCTAAAAACTAAGTATTTCATATGTCAGGATATTTGTTGAAATAAAAATCCATGATTATATGAGACCCTTAATTTTCAGATTGGAGTTTTCTTGAAAAATATGTGGGCAAATTTTGGGGTATAACACAAAGCATAAAATGCAGAAAAAGGAAATTAAACAATAATTAAAATACTTCAAAGACAACTAAAAATAACGGTAAAAACATGTGTAAAAACCACTGATCACCCATGCGAATTGAAACTAAATCAAATCTAATCTAATACAATCTTCCCTAAAATAGATCTAAACCTAAGGTTATAAAAGAAAAATAGAAGAAACAGAAAAGGGGTTGAAAGATTGACCGCCGGAAAGAACCCTCAAAGCCGCCGCGAACACAAACGCTTCCTCATCCTCGGTTAGCCTGCAAACAAAGAAGAAGGGATCAGAGGAGTGGAGCATACACGTACAGAATTCAAGACTAAGAGGTAAACACAATCGAGCCACTCAGCTTAGATTTGCATGCGTTTTTATCGTTTGTTTGAATCGGGGTTCGATTTGGGGATTATGACTCATAGATGTGGAATTAGGGTTCTTTAATTGGGTTTGGAATTTGGGCTTTTGGGTTGAATGGGGTATCGGAGAAGATGAAGATCATCTTGATATTCATCTGGGTTTGGATTTTGCTGGGTTTGTGGGGTGGTTTGGGGTGGTCGGGACGGTGGCCGACGGTGGGTTCTGGGTTTTCTGGTTTCGTTTTGAGTGAGAGAGTGGGAGAAAGAAGAGAGAATGAAGAAGAGAGAGGAACGGATCCTGGGCAAATGAGAGTTTAGGCTCTCTTTTGTTTTTTTTGTGGTAGAAACTTCCCCCGCCGCTAGATCGATGCCATTTGTCCTCCCATGGACACTTGGTAGCATCACTGGACGTGATCCAGTGTATCATCCCTTCCTATGCGCCCTCATCATAAACACATGCAGCCCCTTCGATTTGTTTGGACCTCGATCCAGCGCTCCTAACCTGAGTGCACACTGTAATGCCATGAACACACCCTCACCCAAACAAGCGGACCAAATCCTAATGGGCCAGGCATCATTGCTGTTCACACCCCCCATATTTGCTACCCAATAACAGAAATACACCCCCCTGTGAAACAAATAAGGTTAATTAATTAAATTTCTAAAAATTTTGTTAATTGTTTTTTTTATTATAACTAATTCATTAAATTTCTAAAATTTGTTAAGTGTTTTTTTGTGACAACTAATTAATTAAAATTTCTAAAATTTGTTAATTGTTTTTATTGATGACTTAATTTCTCCTCGAACCGACTAAATCCATTAGTCGTATTAGACGAGAAATAAATTGTTCTGATTAATTTATAATTTAATTACTTTTATTAATTCTCTCCTCGACCCGACTGAAGATATCGGTCGCTTTAGATGAGAGATAAAAATACACAAATTAAAATACATTTTAATTTGCTGCCCGCGATGATCAATCTATCGATCTGAACAATCAGCAATGCCCTTAATCCGTTAGCTATACTGACCAAATCCATTGGTCACCGCATCTAACGGTGCCAAATCAAATCAGGGTTGTATGCCAACTTCAAAACACTTTCATCTTTCAAATCAAATTCAAACTGCGAATAGGCCATTCAAAAAGCCTTAAACAATTTCAAACCACAAAATTCAATCCTAAGGCGTACAACCCTGTGCCCGAACTACGTTGACTCTGATCCTCCATAAGGAGGTACGTAGGCACTTGGTAACAAGGCGAGTCTCCCCCCTTAAAATTTCAATTCATTCTTAAATTGTATTTTTTACCCTTTTCAATTCATTAGCTATAAACCTTATGACTATTTCCATAAACCTTATCTTTACAATGTTAGCCTTTAGGAAAGGGTTGAGGGTGCCTAACACCTTCCCTCAACCTGATTATAATAACTTACCCTGAATCTCATATCTGCGTAGGGTTTCCTATTCGCCCTTCAGAATAGGTGGCGACTCTAAAACATTAATTTTTAGGGCGGGTTGCTACAGCTGGCGACTCTGCTGGGGACACACTATAGGTTAATTATTATGCTCCTAAGGTTTGAGAGGGTTTAGGTTTGTGGTTTGTGGTTTAGGTTTTTGGCGCATTTTAGGGTTTGGCAAACTTGCCACTTTTAGGGTTCGGGGGAAGGTTTATCTTTTAATAATAAATTTTTAATTCTTTATTTATTTATTTATTGTTTTTTTATTAAATGTTTATTTGCCATATTTGCATTAAATGTTTAATTGTTATACAATTTGCACTGTTGGGTTATATATTACTGCTGTTAAGCCTAAGCGTGGGAATTATAATAATGACCAGAGGGGAATTACATCGCCTACGAGTCTTATTATAATTCCACTCAGAGTGGGTTAAATATTCGGAAAGGTCTGATACGAGGCTCGACCTTGTTGAGGGCTGGACTGGGTATTTAGCTGATCTCTCTGGGAACCAACCCCTAAAATTCGAACCTCATGGACCAATGAGTTGTTCCAAAATCCAAAGAGACAAAAAGTCTCGGGCGGCTACGAATGATCCCATGAGACCTTCTAGAACATTCCCATGGAAAGGGTAGGCTCCCGAGCCGTTACGTCGAACCTATGAACTTAGGGCCTATGTGATTATATGCTGAATATGTGCTTATTATTATTATAATATTATGTTTTTTTTGTATAATTATTTGCATGCATCATACATCATATGCATATTTTTTTATCATGTCTTATCCACAGGTGAAAAAAAAAAGGGAGAAAAAAAGAAGAATAAAAAAAAATAATAATAATTCTTTTTGGTGAAAATTCAGGAAAAATGAATGCTAAGAAGCCTATTGTCCACCTCACCGTCTCAGTGCCTGACATCAAGAAATTGAGAAATATTAGAGATAAAATGTCATCAACTGCTTTGAACAGGTTTGAAGGCCGTTATGGAGATATTTTGGACTTGCTCAAGGTTAAGGTTCAAGAAGAAGCAATCACCGCTTTGATCCAGTTTTATGATCCGCCGCTTAGATGTTTCACTTTTCAGGATTTTCAGTTGGCTCCTACTTTGGAGGAGATGGATGCTATGCTTGGGTTTTCAAGGGTTAAAAAAGTATTTTATACAGGTGCTGGAAAAAGGGTTGAAATGTCTGATTTGGCCAAAGCTTTGGAAGTGCCCGTTGCGGATTTAGAAGCTAATCACAAAACTGATGGAGGAATACAAGGAATTAAAAGAACTTATTTAGAGGCTCAAGCTATGTCTTATGCTCAAAAGAAACAATGAGACATTTGTGGACATTTTTTAGCTCTTTTAATTTTTGGTGTTGTTTTATTGCCTAATAAGGCGGAATATGTTGATGATGCTGCTATCCATGTCTTCACCTCCTTCAGAAATTCAAATGAGGATCCAACTCCTACTATTCTTGCTAATATTTACTATACTATCCATGATCGGTATGAAAAGAAAAGGGGAGCGATATCTTGTTGTCTTCATTTATTGTACTCTTGGTTGACTTCTCATCTTTACAAGGCTAGCTATTTAATCAAAGATTTGACTAGGCATGAATGGTCTCAAAAGCTAAGAGCTCTCAATGCGGATTCTATCTTTTGGTTTGCAAGGAAATTAAATTCTGAAAGAATTATTTATAAATGTGGAGAATTTAATAATGTGCCTTTAATGGGAACCTTGGGTTGTATTAATTATAATCCCGTGCTTGCATTGCGCCAATTGGATCATTCTATGGATTGTGAGCCTTCCGATCAACAAGTGGAAGGATTGATTTTGCATGACAATGGGAAAGGAGATCCAAGAACATTAAAGAAAATAATTCAAGCTTGGAAGCATGTTCAAACAAAGAACTATGGGCCGAAGAATATTGTTGCTAAGGAACATTACACTAGATGGATTCAAGAGAGAGTTGGAAAGATTTTGCTACCTTTTGTTGTGGATCCCGCGTACAAGCCCGATTCTCCTAATCCTATTTCTCTATCCATCGAAGAGATAGAAGGAATCAAGGCTGCCCTAGAGGCGTCCCGTAAGGAAAAGGAAAAATTAGAGCTTGACATACATCGACTTTCCAACGAAAAAAGCCAACTACGCTTCGATCTTAAGGAGAAGAGCCAAGAGCTTCAAGCCGCTAAGGAAGAGAATGATAGACAAAGGAATAAAAGAAAGCGTGCAACCGAAGGAGTACTAAGTGCCAACTTCGATTTAATCGCACATAATGAAAGTTTGGAACAAGCAAATATAGAAATTGCAAGGTGGAGGAGGCGTTATGAAAAGGCTTCCCATGACAAAGCGGAATCCGAGAAAAATCTAGAAGCTGTGGTCTTTGAATTAACGGATAGGACTAAATATCAAGAGGTATAAATAAGAAATCTCAAATTTGATCTTCAAGAAGCCCGCAATTCTGGACAAGAAGAACGCACAAGGAGGTTGACCGCGGAAGAAGCACTTTTACAGCGCACCGATGAGCGTCACAGAGCACTTCAGGCTATGGCCTTGCTTAGGCAATTACTTATAAGGCAAAAGGAGATGTGTGAGGATGCAAGGGATGAAGGGGATTATTGGAAGAGACAATACACAATTGTTTCTACGGCATATGAGCATGTGAGCATGGTTCCCAAGATGCTTGAAGAATATGAGAAGTGTCGTGAGAATTATGACAAGTTGGTCTATTTGTGCAATGATTTAATCCTAGACATTCCAAAGAGCTTGGCAAAGGCGGAATCATCTCCTATTATCCTTCCTGAAGAAGTCAAGGAGTTCATGGAGCTTTGTAGAGACATGGTGGACAAATTCAAGGAGGACATTCATAGGCGTTCTTAGATAGTTATTAGTTTTTTACTTTAAATTTAAAAGTATTATTTCTTTTGATGTTTATTTCTTTTCACTAACAATTTTATTTTGTACTTTCTTTAAAGTATTTTAAATTAATAAAGTGTGTTTATTTCCGCATTATTCAATTTCTTTGCAATTTTTCACCAAAAAGGATTATTCAAAAAAAAGAGGTTCCTACTACCAAAAAAAAAACAAACAAACAAAAAAATATATTTATATATATATATATATATATATATATATATATAGACATATATGCTTATATAAATATATATATAAATATATTATAATAACAATGTGGATAAGACATGAACATAGCATTTACATATCATTCATAGCACGCATATCATTTCATTTTTTTTTCTTTTCAAAAAAACATTAAGGGGAAAAACTGTCTTCATCTCCAGTCACGCCATTGCAACCCGATCACTCATCCAGACAAGAGCTCAGAAGAAGAAAGCAATGGAACAACTGGAGCAGAATCAAGCCGCCCTTCGCGAGGAAATGACCCAACTGAAAGGCACTGTTGAGGACCTCAAGGGAGGAATGACCCAAATGCTGAGCTTCATGAAAGACCTCAAGGATAAGCAAGACAAAGCTAAGGAGGTTCAGGATCAGTATGAAGAGATGCCAAATGATGGCAACCCATTGTTAGGATATGTTCGAGGCCATGACCCTCACAAAACGAATGCTCACTCCTCTAAAAGGGTCATCACAACCCATGAGGAAGGAGAAGCCTCTCAAGAAGGGTTTATTCCTGCCGCTCAGAAGGAAGGGACGTCTCGCACAGTTCGCATTCCCGTCAACAATCCTCTTAGGGATGAGGACTACTTGGATTTACAATATGGGGACACTAATGACACAAACCAAGTCCCTCAACCCAAGTTGACCTCTACTAATTCTGGGGAGGATTCTAAGGATAGTGGACAAATCAAGGCATTAGAAGAGAGACTGAAAGCTGTAGAAGGATATGATGCCTTCGACGTGGATACTTTTGAAATGAGTTTAGTCCCAGATCTGACAATTCCACACAAGTTCAAAGTTCCAAACTTTGAAAAATACAAAGGGCTCACCTGTCCGAGGAATCACTTGCGCATGTATGTGCGAAAGATGGCTGCTTATGCTCATGATCAAAAGCTGATGATTCATTTTTTTCAAGATAGCTTGAGCGAAGCGTCGGTTGACTGGTATATGCAACTAGAGAAGTCTTACATTCGAAGCTGGAATGACCTTGCTAATACATTCCTGAAACAATACAAATACAATTTGGACATGGCACCCAATCGGATGCAACTCAAAAATTTGTCACAGAAGAAAGAGGAATCGTTCAAGGAATATGCCTAGAGGTGGATGGAAATGGCTTCTTGAGTCCAACCTCCCCTGTTGGAGAAAGAACTTGTAGACATGTTTATGGCTACGTTGCAAGGACCATACTACGATAAAATGGTCGGAAGTGTATCCTCAGGATTTTCGGACTTAGTGGTTATTGGTGAAAGGATAGAGAACGGAATTAAGAATGGGAAGATACAAGGGGCATCATCTGGGTCGTATCAGTCAAAAAGGCCTGCTCCCACCTTCGCAAAGAAAAAGGAAGGAGAGACTAATGCAGTGGTACATCAGGAAGCTAGACCTCCCGTGTCATTCCCACCGCAACAAAACCGGTTTCAGGGAAATCAAAGGAGATTTGATCCGCTACCTACTTCCAAGAAGGATATACTAAGATATCTGATAAATGAGTCCTTGGTAGAAATTAAACCATTGGCACCTCCTCCTCCAGGCAAGATCACACCCAACTACAAAGCTAATGAAAGGTGTGAATTTCACACCAATTCTCCCGAACACACATTGGAGAAATGCTGGGCTTTCAAACATATAGTCCAAGATCTGATAGAGTCAGGGGCAATCGCCTTTGACAAACCCAATGTGAAAACCAATCCTATGCCACACCATGATGGCGCAGTCAACGCAATTGAGGTCGTTTCTAAGTAAGAATTGGTTCAACAAAGAAGCTCCCCCATAGACGCCCTTAAGAGGTATCTATTTACAAAGGGGTTCGTCTTAGAACACAATGAGGCTTTTAAAGACACTCTGCAGAGACTCATGGATCAAGGATTGATTCAGCTGAAGGAACATTCTGAGGAAGAGTATGTGGCTATGGTAGATAGGAACGAGCCGTTGATCATACCCAGTCAAGGGGCAAGAAAGCCGTTAATCATCCCTTGTGCGAGACCACCATTGATGATACCAACGCAAGAGCATACTAGGATAATCCCAATCAAGGATCCATATCCATTGGACAAAATGAAAGCGGTACCTTGGGAGTACAACTCTGGTATCAATCCTGCTGTGTCAAGCATTGTAGGACCTGGGGGCATGACCCGTAGTGGTCGTATATTCAAAACTGCACAAGCGCAACCCACGTCTAATGAAAACTCGACGCAGCCTGGTGATCAAGTTGTCGTGAGACCAAACAACGAGGCTGAGCCCAAGGATAAAGAAGCTAGAAATAAGGATGCTGAAGAGTTTCTTGCTTTGATCAAGAAAAGTGACTATAGGGTGGTGGATCAGTTACATCAGACACCTTCTAAGATATCACTCTTATCATTGCTGATACACTCTGAGAGGCATCGAGACGCCCTGATGAAGATTTTAAATGCTGTCCATGTAACTAAAGACATCACAGTCAATCAGTTTGACGGAATGGTGGCTAATCTAACTGCTGGGGCATGCTTGGGTTTCAGTGATCATGAGTTACCTCCACAGGGAAGGGCGCACAATAAAGCCTTACATATCTCTATACAATGTGGAAAGGCTCATCTGGCTAGAGTTCTGATTGACACAGGTTCATCACTAAACGTGATGCCAAAGGCTACACTGGATAAAATAGCTTTGGAGGGTCTTGTGGTTAGACCAAGTCGTCTGGTGGTTAAAGCATTTGACGGATCACAGAGTCCAGTGTTTGGAGAAGTAGACCTTCCTGTTATAATTGGCCCTCATACCTTCTGCATCAATTTCCAAGTGATGGAGATTGAGCCAGCATATACCTGCCTACTAGGGCGTCCTTGGATTCACGCAGCTGGGGCAGTCACCTCCACCCTCCATCAGAAGATAAAGTTTGTGGATGGAAATTCTATAGTGACCGTTAATGGAGAGGAAGACATATTCGTCAGCAACCTGGATTCGTACAGATACATTGAGGTCGGAGAAGGGGCACTGGAGACTGCATTCCAGGCATTGGAGATTGCAACTGCTGTCACACTACCTGTGGAGAAAGTGCGAAGGGCGGTAACATCTTGGAGAGATCTACAAGACTTGAATGTAGAAGGCTAGGGCAAAGTACCGGAGATCTTAGAGAAGAAGGATCGCCTAGGGCTGGGATACCAACCATCAAAGGTCACAAGCACTGTGAAAGAGGAGCGACAATTCCCCCCTATTATGCAGACTTTCGTAACAGGAGGATATGAACATGTGGCTATGGTATCCAACAAGGATTCTAAAAAGGGAACGTCCAACTTCATCCGAGAGGTCAGACCAGGAGAGCAGCTTCAGAATTGGACAAGCCTGGAGATACCGGAGATAGTTTTTATTTCGAAGTAATTTGCTTTTGTGTGTTTTATTTCCCTTTCAAATAAAGAAAAACAATAACGCTCATGCCTCGCCCGAAGCATAGAGTTGGTTTGTAAGGGCCCCATCTATTTCCAAGTTTAAAAGTTTAGTAATAAAATTGTCTTTGCATTTGGTATTGAAAACATTGTCTTTTCCTGCATTTATTTCTTTTCCTTTCAAAATGACAAATAAATTTCTTGCACAAAAAGCACGTTCATATCTGCATACTAAAAACAAAACATAAAACGTGTGCAGATCACCTTCTAACACTACCGATAATAATACTGCTGAAACTCTGTACAAACTCGAGGCTCTCGCTAATCAGTCCGAAGAAGGGGATGAGGAAGACGATGAACTTCCGGAGGAGTAGTCAAGGTTAATGGATAAGGAATCCAAAAGCATGCTCCCTCCTCAAGAGGCCATTGAAACCATAAATTTGGGTACAGACGAAGAACCCAAGAACATCAAGATTGGGGCAACACTGAACGAGGACGTGAAAGCGACGCTAATAAAGCTCCTCCACGAGTGTGCAGAGATATTTGCTTGGTCATACCGTGACATGCCGGGGTTGGATACTGATATTGTTGTACATAGGTTACCACTCAAAGAAAGATGTGCACCTGTCAGGCAAAAGCGCAGAAGAGTTTGACCGGATATGGATAGTAAGATCAGGGAAGAAGTGCTCAAACAGTTCGACATCGGGTTTCTTGCTATAGTTGACTATCCACCATGGATTGCCAACATAGTGCCAGTTCCTAAGAAAGACGGGAAGGTATGCATGTGTGTAGATTACAGGGATCTAAACAAAGCAAGTCCAAAAGACGATTTTCCACTACCGCATATAGATGTCTTGGTAGATAATACAACGCAAGCTTCGGTGTTTTCCTTTATGGATGGGTTCTCCGGGTATAATCAGATCAAAATGGCTCCTGAGGACATGGAGAAGACAACCTTCATGACATCCTGGGGTACCTTCTGCTACAAGGTAATGCCTTTCGGATTGCGAAATGCAGGGGCAACATACCAAAGAGCCATGGTCACACTGTTCCATGACATGATTCACAAGGAGGTCGAAGTATATGTAGACGATATGATTGCCAAATCTTGCACAGAAGAAGAGCATATCACACATCTACATAAGTTGTTCGAGCGTTTAAAGAAGTTCAAGCTGAGGTTGAACCCGAACAAGTGTACCTTTGGCGTGAGGTCAGGAAAGCTATTGGGATTCATTGTGAGCCAACGAGGCATAGAGGTTGATCCCGACAAAGTAAAAGCAATACAAGCAATGCCTGTTCCAATGACAGAAAAAGAGGTTCGTGGGTTCTTGGGTCGATTGAATTACATCTCAAGGTTTATTTCACATCTAACGGCTACATGTGAGCCTATATTCAAACTGCTCAGGAAAGATCAACCTATCAAGTGAAATGACGATTGTCAGGTAGCCTTCGAAACTATAAAGAACTACTTGCAAGAACCACCGATACTCTTACCTCCTGTTCCAGGAAGACCGCTGATCATGTACCTCACAGTTCTCGAAAGATCTATGGGGTGTGTACTGGGGCAACAGGATGAAACAGGCAGAAAAGAACACGCTATTTATTACCTTAGTAAGAAATTCACGGATTGAGAATCTCGGTATTCACCATTGGAAAAGACATGTTGTGCCCTAGCATGGGCCTCCAAACGTCTAAGGCAATATATGCGGAACCATTCCACATGGCTGATATCGAGAATGGATCCTTTGAAATACGTGTTCGAAAAGCAGGCTCTCATGGGTAGAATTGCCAGATGGCAAATGTTGCTGTCAGAATATGACATACAATACATCACCCAAAAGGCGATAAAAGGGAGTGTGCTGGCAGAACATCTTGCTCACCAACCCATCGAAGAATATCAGTCTATGAAGTTCGACTTCCCCGATGAGGACATTATGCTGGTAAGAGACTACGAAATACCAGGACCTGACGAAGGACCCGAGCCGGGCTTGGTATGGACACTTACATTCGATGGCGCTTCAAACGCACTAGGACATGGTATAGGGGCAGTCTTGACATCTCCTGACAATCGGCACCTACCCTTCACTGCAAGACTATGCTTTGACTGCACCAACAACATTGCAGAATATGAAGCATGCATATTGGGGTTAAAAGCAGCAATTGATCTAAGGATTAAACTGCTTGAGGTGTACGGGGATTCAGCACTGGTAATCCACCAAGTCAACAAAGAGTGGGACACTCGAGATTCAAAGTTGATCCCATATCGAGACCTTATACTGGAGTTAATGGCTGAGTTTGAGACAATCACTTTTACTCATATCCCAAGGGAAGAAAATCAAATGGCTGACGCATTAGCAACACTTTCCTCTATGTTCAAAGTGACCTGGCCAAACCACGAGCCACGGATAACGGTTAGCCTCTTTGATGAGCCCGCTTATTGCCTCACAATCGAGGAGCAGTCTGACAATAAAGCATGGTACCACGATATCAAAAGGTACTTGGAGAAACAAGAATACCCGGAGAACGCCTCTACGATTGACAAAAAGACACTAAGGAGATTGGCAGCTAAGTTCTTCCTGAGCAGAAATGTCCTATACAAAAGAAATTACGACTCGGTGTTACTAAGGTGTGTGGATAAAAATGAGGCCAAGGAGATTATCAGAGAAGTACACGAAGGAACCCTCGGAACTCATGCAAATGGACACTCAATGGCTAGAAAAATACTACGAGCAGAGTATTACTGGTTAACAATGGAAGCTGACTGTTTCCAATATGCAAGAACATGTCACAAATGCCAGATTTACGCTGACAAAGTACATATACTGCCAAATCCATTGAACGTTCTGAGTTCACCGTGGCCGTTTGCAATGTGGGGAATTGACATGATAGGGATGATCGAACCGAAAGCTTCAAATGGACACCGATTCATATTGGTTGCCATAGACTATTTCACCAAATGGGTTGAAGCTGCTTCTTACACCAACGTGACAAGACAAGTAGTCACTCGGTTCATCAAGCATAATATCATATGTCGGTATGGGGTTCCAAACAGGATTATCACCGACAATGGGTCGAATCTAAACAACAACATGATGAGGGAGCTGTGCGAGGAGTTCAAGATTGAACACCACAATTCTTCACCATACAGGCCTAAAATGAATGGCGCTGTCGAAGCTGCAAATAAAAATATCAAAAAGATAATACAAAAGATGGTGAAAACATACAAGGATTGGCACGAAATGCTTCCCTTCGCCCTACACGGTTATAGAACCTCGGTGCGTACATCCACAGGAGAAACACCATTCTCCCTGGTTTATGGTATGGAAGCAGTCCTCCCTATCGAAGTAGAGATCCCTTCGTTAAGGGTCCTGGCTGACACAAAGTTAGAAGAATCGGAATGGGTAAAAACTCGTTTCGATCAGCTTAATCTCGTTGAAGAAAAGCGACTGACGGCTTTGTGTCACGGGCAACTCTATCAAAAAAGGATGAAAAAGGCGTTCGATAAAAAGGTCCGTCCTCGAACTTATAAAGAAGGTGATATGGTTCTCAAGAAAATACTATTACCTAGACTTGACGCCCGTGGAAAATGGACACCTAACTATGAAGGTCCATATATTGTAAAAACGTTGTTCTCGGGAGGAGCGTTAGTTCTCACTACAATGGATGGGGACGAGCTACCACACCCAATCAATTTTGATGCGGTCAAAAAATATTACGCCTAGCAAAGGCAGGATTATTGATCATAAGCTGAAGACAGGCTACGAAGGATAGAGATTCGTGCAATCATCTACTTCTAAGGTCGAAGGATTACTGGGACCCTTGATAACAAAGGAGCAACGGCAGTATTAATATCATTTCTATTTGTCATTTTCTTTTCTTGCATTTTTGTACACTCGCCAATTCAAGGCAATATCAATAAAAGTTTCTTTTCTTGCATACCGCGTTTTTTCTCATTTCAATACCATTTGCAAAGGTTAAATTATTTTCATAAGCTTTAACTTGGATTTAACATGAGAAACTTACAAACTTTCATTACAAAAGCAATAGGATAAAACTGCGAAATCTCCGGAAGGCTACATACGCCCTACGCTTCGATCACTCAGATCTAATATAACTCTCTCACAAAGGATAATATCAATGGATCATTCAAGTACAATCCGAGCTAGGATTCACAAATACTTCAAAAGGGGTTAAGCAAAGGCAATGGGTGATAAGGAGATAAGGTGTTGGGTTAGCATACATACTCATTTACATACATGTAACATTTGCATGTGTAAACATCCATACACATACATTATATAAACAACAGGGGTATGCGCATAACGCATAAGCATGGTGCATACGCATTTACAAAACAAACTTCTATGCAGGTAAGCTTGCCCGAACCAGGGTAAGCAATCCTAATGGTGCAGGTGAATTTACGATAACCCTCGCAAATGATCCTAATGGTGCAGGTGAACTTGCGATAACACTCGCAAGCGATCCTAATGGTGCAGGTAAATCTGCGATAACCCCCCTAAATGGTGCAGGTGAAGTTGCTATAAGCATAGCAAACTAGCCTAAATGGTGCAGGTGAAGTTGCTATAAGCATAGCAAACTATCCTAAATGGTGCAGGTAAATTTGTTCGAATCAGGGTAAATGATCATAATGGTGCAGGTGAATTTGCGATAACCCCCGCAGATGATCCTAAATGGTGCAGGTGAATTTGTCCGAACCAGGGCAAATGATTCTAATGGTGCAGGTGAATTTGCGATAACCCTCGCAAATGATCCTAAATGGTGCAGGTGAAGTTGCTATAAGCATAGAAAATTATCCTAAATGGTGCAGGTGAATTTGTCCGAACCAGGGCAGGTGATCCTGATGGTGTAAGCGAGATTTGTCCAAACCAGGGCAAATGATCCAAATGGCGTAGGAACAATTTGTCCGAACTAGGACAAATAATCCGAATGGTGCGGGTGAGCTTGTCGGAGCTATAACAAGTAACCCTATCGGTGCAGGTGAACTTGCTAGAACTATAGCGAGTGATCCTATTGGGGTTCACAAACTACAGAAACTTACTAGAACTATAGTAAGTGGGGTTCACAAACTGCGAAAGTTTGCTGGCAATACAGTAAGCTAATTACACAACCAACGGTAGATCCTCGCTATGTAAGACTCAGGCTTTAGCAGGACAATTCTCTCACTCACACTCAAGCACGAGGTAAATTTAGGGGTCTTCCATTATTTAATAACTCTTCGATCCGAAAAGCGTGAGACCTGCGTATTCTCACGCCGTTCAATCCAAGATAATTAAATAGGGGCAGCTGTCATACCCCAAAATTTACCCGATCTGGCTTGCATCTGTCAATTCATTAAGGGCGTTAAAAATTAGGAGCCATAGGGTTCAATATACCTATTACTAAACTCGCTCTCCTATGAAATTCCCGTATAAATTGGTTTTAAATGAAATGGGGTGTGGGTAGCAAGTATTTGGGATCCAATCTACTTTTAGGCCCATTTGTCTCTTTTCATTTAACCATTTTTTTTTTAATAATTTTGAGATTATTGGTATGTTATTATTGGTTTAATTAAGTTAATTATTATTAGTGTTTAAGATAATATTAGTATTATTTTAGATATTATTATTAGTTAATAGTATTAAACTTAAACAATCATTTGCAATTATCATAGGTGATTAAGAGATTAATTAAATCATTAAATTGGTTAATTGAGTTTTTTTAATGTTTTTTGGATTGTTGCATTCTGAGCCAAAAATAAAAAAGGCATTGGGCCTAATACGCGTGAACGGATCATGGAGTGGACCGGGTCAAACCCAACCCGGCCACTGTTCACTCTCTCCTTCCCTCATGCGAAACCCTAGAACTGCTCCTCCATGTTCTCTGCGCCGCCGCCCTCCTTCAACAAACAAACCCTTCAAACACAAACCCAGGCCCATGCGAATTGAAACTAAATCAAATCTAATCTAATACAATCTTCCCTAAAATAGATCTAAACCTAAGGTTATAAAAGAAAAATAGAAGAAACAGAAAAGGGGTTGAAAGATTGATCGCCGGAAAGAACCCTCAAAGCCGCCGCGAACACAAACGCTTCCTCATCCTCGGTTAGCCTGCAAACAAAGAAGAAGGGATCAGAGGAGTGGAGCATACACGTACAGAATTCAAGACTAAGAGGTAAACACAATCGAGCCACTCAGCTTAGATTTGCATGCGTTTTTATCGATTGTTTGAATCGGGGTTCGATTTGGGGATTATGACTCATAGATGTGGAATTAGGGTTCTTTAATTGGGTTTGGAATCTGGGCTTTTGGGTTGAATGGGGTATCGGAGAAGATGAAGATCATCTTGATCTTCATCTGGGTTTGAAGTTTGCTGGGTTTGTGGGGTGGTTTGGGGTGGTTGGGACGGTGGCCGACGGTGGGTTCTGGGTTTTCTGGTTTCGTTTTGAGTGAGAGAGTGGGAGAAAGAAGAGAGAACGAAGAAGAGAGAGGAACGGATCCTGGGCAAATGAGAGTTTAGGCTCTCTTTTGTTTTTTTTGTGGTAGAAACTTCCCCCGCCGCTAGATCGATGCCATTTGTCCTCCCATGGACACTTGGCAGCATCACTGGACGTGATCCAATGTATCATCCCTTCCTATGCGCCCTCATCATAAACACATGCAGCCCCTTCGATTTGTTTGGACCTCGATCCAGCGCTCCTAACCTGAGTGCACACTGTAATGCCATGAACACACCCTCACCCAAACAAGCGGACCAAATCCTAATGGGCCAGGCATCATTGCTGTTCACACCCCCCATATTTGCTACCCAATAACAGAAATACACCCCCCTGTGAAACAAATAAGGTTAATTAATTAAATTTCTAAAAATTTTGTTAATTGTTTTTTTTATTATAACTAATTCATTAAATTTCTAAAATTTGTTAAGTGTTTTTTTGTGACAACTAATTAATTAAAATTTCTAAAATTTGTTAATTGTTTTTATTGATGACTTAATTTCTCCTCGAACCGACTAAATCCATTAGTCGTATTAGACGAGAAATAAATTGTTCTGATTAATTTATAATTTAATTACTTTTATTAATTCTCTCCTCGACCCGACTGAAGATATCGGTCGCTTTAGACGAGAGATAAAAATACACAAATTAAAATACATTTTAATTTGCTGCCCGCGATGATCAATCTATCGATCTGAACAATCAGCAATGCCCTTAATCCGTTAGCTATACTGACCAAATCCATTGGTCACCGCATCTAACGGTGCCAAATCAAATCAGGGTTGTATGCCAACTTCAAAACACTTTCATCTTTCAAATCAAATTCAAACTGCGAATAGGCCATTCAAAAAGCCTTAAACAATTTCAAACCACAAAATTCAATCCTAAGGCGTACAACCCTGTGCCCGAACTACGTTGACTCTGATCCTCCATAAGGAGGTACGTAGGCACTTGGTAACAAGGCGAGTCTCCCCCCTTAAAATTTCAATTCATTCTTAAATTGTATTTTTTACCCTTTTCAATTCATTAGCTATAAACCTTATGACTATTGCCATAAACCTTATCTTTACAATGTTAGCCTTTAGGAAAGGGTTGAGGGTGCCTAACACCTTCCCTCAACCTGATTATAATAACTTACCCTGAATCTCATATCTCCGTAGGGTTTCCTATTCGCCCTTCAGAATAGGTGGCGACTCTAAAACATTAATTTTTAGGGCGGGTTGCTACACCAAGCCACTTAAAAACTTTGTATCAGACAGTTAGTACTACCTCATAAGTTACGAAAATATGAGAGAACGACTCAAGAAACTATGAAAAGGAAAAAGACACCATTACTATTATTGGTAAACCACTTGCATTTCATTAAAGGCACTTTGAAAATAACATAATCAATCTCCTAAATCTCCTCAATGACACCATAAAACGCAGTAGATGTCAATACACGATTCTTATCTTTCGTACTAGAGAAATACATCGATTTGGCTTCAACCATAATTGTTAGACGATAGGACGGATCTAGAAGGGGGGTTGAATAGATCCCTTTTTTATTTTTCGCGCTTTTTCAAAGATAAGAGAAAGCACCCGGATTCAAATTGGTCTACAAATGACCCGTTATTGGAAAGACGGGATATGCGAAACCGAGTAGTTTGATATTGATGAAATGTGATTCAATACTTTAGTCTATGTTATCAATTGCTTAACTATGTCACTTAGTATTTATTACTTCCAATGATCTGTTTAAAGTAGCAATAATAATTTGTGTGTTTGTCAATTTGTCAAACACATGGTGTGCAAAATACACCAAGTTCAAACAGTTCCTAATCACAGGAATCATGGTGAATGAAAATAAAATGCGAGAAAGAAAGATAACTCACGATTTGTTTAGGCAGTTTCCCATGCCGTCCTTGCATAGGGTACGTCTGCCCCTAATTCTAAATTTAAAAATATGATATACGCTATTAAGTTGCAAAGTGTTTACAAGAGAAGAAGAATTACCAATACCCAATTTACAATTTCAAAAAATTGATCTAATACTTTTCTCTTCCCTTTATTCAAGCTGAGCCAAGTATGTCAAATCCTTCAAACAAACCTCCGGTTAACGCTACTCGTTTGCACGTTCTCAACAATCCACAAACCTTTCACTCGGATAATTTCAATCTCAAGAATTTGACCCAAAATCTTTCTTTACAATCCTCTAGTTACCGCAATACGATTGAGCAAACCCAAAGTTCCTCAATCCCTTCACTCGGCTGAATTTGATGAAACAAAGACTTGTTCAAAAACCCCTAAATCTTCAAGATCTTGGAGGAGAAATCCCCAATGGTTTTATCCAATAAAAAACCCACAAATGCTTAACCCAAATCTGAATCTCTACCTTCAGTTTGAACGTTATCAATCCATCGAAGCACTATGATCAACAAGAATTGTTGTGTGTAGTTGTTGATGAATGATTGAATGATTGAAGATGAAAAGTGTAAACTCGGTTTTTGCGAACTGAATCCTTGCTCTTCCTTTTTTTATTTTTGCAAGAGTCGCCACCGACTTTTATTTTATCCAACATTTAGGAAAGGCATAAAAGAACAGGAAAGACCTTTTGACAGATTTTGGGTTCGGGGGGTTGGTTATACAAAGGGAAGGTTTTAAGCACCCTTTGTATCCATGGTTATCCATGGGCTCTTAATTGCTTAGCTCACTTTTGATTTAAAAATAGAAGAAGTGAAGATGACGGAAACATAAACAATGCGTCCAAATGGACAAAGAAAAAATAGCGGAAGCATAAATAATATGTCCAAATGGACAAAGATAAAATAGCGGAAACATAAATAATATGTCCAAATGGACAAAGAAAAAATAGCGGAAACATAAATAATATGTCCAAATGGACAAAAAATAGCGGAAACATAAATAATATGTCCAAGTGGACAAAGAAAAATAGCAAAAATATAAATAATACGTCCAAATGGACAAAGAAAAAATAGCAGAAATATAAATAATATGTCCAAATGGACAAAGAAAAAATAGCAGAAATATAAATAATATGTCCAAATGGACAAAGAGAAAATGACAGAAATATAAATAATATGTCCAAATGGACAAAGAAAAAATAGCAGAAATATAAATAATACGTCCAAATGGACAAAGAAAAAATAGCAGAAATATAAATAATATGTCCAAATGGACAAAGAAAAAATAACAGAAATATAAATAATATGTCCAAATGGACAAAGAAAAAATAACAGAAATATAAATAATATGTCCAAGTGGACAAAGAAAAAATAACAGAAATATAAATAATATGTCCAAGTGGACAAAGAAAAAATAACAGAAACATAAATAATATGTCCAAATGGACAAAGAAAAAATAACAGAATTTTTGAACCTGAGATGCAATGTAATGCTTATGATTATGAATGCATATGATTTCCACGAGATGGAAACAGGACACCACAGGGGAGAAGTAAACAGACTCCGTTGGGGAAAAGGTATGCGTCATCCAGGAATAGAATCGGACTTCACAAACGAAAGAAACAGTCAACAGAAGCTTTCAAGAGTAAAACGTGAAAGGAACTTTGGACAGGAAATCAACAGAGACGTTCAGAAAGAAAAATCTCTGGAACCCACATTAGAAATAATTCAAGAGTAAAACATGAATGAATTTGGAAAGGAGTATAAATTGACAGAGGCATTCAAGAGTAAAACATGATTGAACATCACCATAGGCAATCAAGACTAAAACATGATTGAATAGTATCAAAAGCAGTCAAGAGTAAACCATGATTGGATAACATCATAGGCAATCAAGACTAAAACATGATTGAATAGTATCAAAGACAATCAAGAGTAAAACATGATTGGACAATATCAAAGGTCATCAAGAGTAAAACATGATTGAGACACCCACCGAGAGTAAAGCACGATCAAACAACATCAAGAGTAAAACATGATTGGATATAAATAAAGATCAATCAAGAGTAAAGCGTGATTGAATACTATTAAAGGTCAATGCCAAGTGAGTTGGACTTTGATCTCAAGGTAAGATGTTGATAACAACAAGACTTGGAAAAATATAAATGAGCATGAATTTGTTTCTATGCATGATGTTGAATTTTTTTCTATGCATGACGAATGCTCAATGCAATGTAGTTATTTATGACAACTAGGATTGACTCTTTTGTGAGGCAAGATTGGAGCTTTGATTCCTCAACACGGGAACTCTAAAAAAATCTGCTTAGGAAGAGGCTTGAGCAAACTTCTTGTCACACTGATAACTGTTTTAGACAAATGATCCTTTGAGAAGGACTGATAAACTGTGCTTGGGGATTGCTGAAGAAGATTGCCCCTGATTGAATAATTGTTGCAAGCTAACTGATCGTGGCTTCAGTTGAACTATGTTGGGGATGAACTGATCACATATTCAACTCTTGAAATGAATGTTGGGAGGACTTGCCATAGTATACATCTTGAAGAGGATATTCTGATCAACAAATCTTGATTAAACATATGAACAACAGGATCTTAAAGTAACGTGCCCCTGATAGGATCACTGACCAAGTTTCTCGACTGTTTGAACTTCCTAGAAGATGAGTGCTTACTTGCAAATAAAATGTTCATTCAAGAATGGTAATTTTAATGCAATACTCAAAACATATTTTTGAAATCAAAGTCACTTTGTAAAGAAAATGGAATCACTGTTCAAAACATAAAGGTTAAAACAATCAACGTGAAAGATAAAGCAAAGATATGGTATCAACATAAATGATTGGTAAATCTCTTGGGAGTCAGCTTACGCAACCTTGTTGTAGTATGCTTTCAAAATAAACCTTGCTTCAATTAGGGCTTTTGAAGGTTATAACGTGGTCAGGTTCACAGTTTAAAAAAACAAAAGGTATAAGGCTAAAAAAATTTGTAACCCACCCCATCTTTGCGATGATCTTCAGTCCTAAACTCAGTTAATTCAAAATATACATTCAGGTTCCAAGAGACTTCTGGAATTTTACCTGTTGTAATGATGATAGTTCACAAGCCAAGAAAACTTAGTGATGGCAGTCACTTCTTCCTTTTGATAGTCACAACATTTTGTGGTTCAAGAATTTATTGACTTCTCTCTATTTTTCTTCTTTTGATATCCCTAACTTTTGCCTGAACTGTTTATTTTGAACTTACAGTCAGCGGGATGCCTTAATTTTTGCCTAAGTCATTTTTGGTTTTGACTTACCAGGCTTTTTGTTGATTTTCTTTTTTGATACTTTTTTCCTGAAAGATAGTGACTACCTGCTTAATGATTATAATGACCCATCATTGGCTTTTGCTCGGCGTCTCCAACATTTCTTTGATGTATGCGGAGGAAAGCTTGTGATTAAAACACTTGTTGAAAGGTGTATTGAATGATTCTCTTAAAATAGAATGCACAACCAAATTAACTGGGAACTACCCTGCCCCGGGTTAAAATGTGGGTTATTTCGTATAGAAAGAAACACCAACTTCTAGGCTCAAAGGGGTTGACGAGGGATTAACTTCCTTATTTCTCCAGTGTTTGGGAATTGAAACAATGCATGTACATCGTCAGCAAAGTTTTATTTGAAAGCATACAGTTCGACAACTTGGGTATTTCGTTGTCATCATCCTCCCTCCAATCTTTGCATAAAACACAAGTTTGATAGAGAAAGCAAAATAGAATTTTTTTTTTTTGTAAAAGAAGCATAAACATAGACATAGTAGATGAAAATGAATTCAAACATACGATGCTCATTTCATTAAAATCACCATTCATAAATAAACAAAGTCTAAAAGTAAACAGCACAATTAAGGAAATGCAAACAGTAAAGAAACAAGGCCTAGTGACTAATCAGCAACAAGGATGAGCTATCCCGTCTGAAACACTTGGCTTTAGGAAGATAATTGCCTTTGACTTATCTTCAGCCACTCTGGTTCGGCAAAGGATTAGTGACAACATTAGGACCAACATTCTTAAAAGATAGCATCTTTGATCTAACCAACTCTTGAACTTTGGCCTTCAAAGGGAAACATCTTTCTAAATCATGGCCCGCTGCCCCTTGATGGAAAGGACAATGAAGACCAGATCTGAAACCATCAGGGAGAGGGTTTCGAGGAGGAGGCATAGTTCTTGTTGTGATCAACCCTTTATGAACCAATGCAGGATACAATTCAGTATAAGTCATAGGAATGGGGTCAAAGTCAACCCTATTACGAATCTGATTTTGGTTAGTAACCTTAGGTCGAGGAGCTTGAACTCGTACAGGAGCAACAGCAGCCACATAAGGTTGATCACCATTATGAGGTCTATGAAGAGATCTTCTTTCTTTCGACACAACATTCGTCTCATTTTTCTTCTGGAAGTTTCCATAAGGCTTCCTCGCCCCACTAGAGGATTCAACAACATGAGTAACTTTCCCCTTCTTGATTCCTTCTTCAAGCCTCTGACCAATGGTTACTAAGTCTGTGAAGTTGGAAGATACACTGCCGATCATCTTCTCCCAGAAGAAAGGTGAGAGAGTGTCCATAAACATGCCTGTTAGTTCCTTTTCAACTAAAGGTGGCTCTACTTGAGAAGCAAGCTCTCTCCAGCGTTGAGCGTATTCTTTGAAAGACTCTTTCTCTTTCTGGGACATGCTTTGTAGTTGTCGGCGATCAGGTGCCATGTCCAAATTATACTTATATTGCTTAATGAAAGCATCAGTTAGGTCTTGGAAACATTGAATACGACTCCTCTCGAGTCCCATATACCATTTTAGCGAAACTCCGCTCAAACTATCTTGAAAACAATGGATGAGCAGTTTGTCATTTTGAGTATAAGCAGCCATTTTGCGATAGTACATGATCAAATGGCTTTTTGGACAGGTGTTTCCTTTGTATTTCTCAAATTCAGGAGTCTTGAATTTTGCAGGCATGACGACATCAGAAACCAAACACATATTCTTAGCAGCAACCCCAAAGTAATTATTGCCTTCCATGGCTCTTAATCGCTTTTCCAAAGTCTGATACTGTTCTTTGACATCTTCAATATCTCCAGCATCCCCTTGGCTTCCATTCTGGGAATTGGCAGCTTGGTATTCAAATAAAGGATTCTCATAAGCATGTTGAGCAACAGTATGCACAATGGGCTGAGATTCAGTCATGATAGGAGCACGAATAACTGGGTTTGAAGTTTGACCCATCACAGGTCGTGATGATTGACCAATACCAGGAGTCTTCTCATAGGGAGGAGTAAAATCAGGTGGCAAACCAAACTCAGGCCATGTAGAAGGTGGTTGTTGAGTGGGTTGAGGGTCAACATCAGCACTTGGGACTTCAACAATGACAGTCTTCTGAGGCGGTTCCCCTCTAGCGATCAAAACTTGCAGCATTTCAGTGAGCTTGGTCATACTTGACTTCAAATCCTTTATTTCCATTCTGACCTCTACGTTATGTTGCTCTTGATACTCCAATCTTAATCTGACGTTAGCTCTAGTTCCGTACTTGTGTGAGGGAATTAGCTTGACGGTAGACAGACAACTCTGAGGATGGAGACAGACAA
Organism: Vicia villosa; assembly: GCF_029867415.1. NCBI lineage: Eukaryota > Viridiplantae > Streptophyta > Magnoliopsida > Fabales > Fabaceae > Vicia > Vicia villosa. Next base: position 100,492,234 of record NC_081184.1, on the reverse strand, counting down.
GGATAAGTTTCATGGGTAACCTGGATGTATGTATGCAAATGATGCCATTGTTATTTATATTATTTGAGTTTCAAAGAACTTAAGATATTAATTTGCAAACATTCAAGCATTGGATTAAAGCATTGATCAAGTTATCATCAAAATCAATCATCCATTTTGGTGGATTAGAGTTTTCACCCCATCAACACCCAAGATCCATTGAGTTTGATGAAACTTACGATGTTTACAAAAAAAGACCTCTGAGTTCATTGGAAATCAAAGGAAAAGATTTTTATGAATGTATGAATGCATGAATGCCACATATACAGAAATGGTAACACAAACATGGTAATGCAAACATGGTAACACAAACATGGTATTGCAAACATGGTATTGCAAACATGGTAATACAAATATGGTACACATAGGTTCAAAGGTCCAGCGTCACGAGCATGAGGTCAGAGAACCAAACATGGGATGATACTAGGGGTTAATCACCTGCACAACATGTTCTACTGATACGTCAGAGTCTACATTTTTCTTTCGGATATTACCGGCTTGCACAACTGAACTTGTGAGCTAGCAATATTCTCAAGAAAAACTCGTCTGAGTGTGGCTCTCCGCATGACAGCTAATCCAAGTCTTCACCTGAATAGTTTCTGCGCCACAACCTAATAAGGCCAGGATGGGTTGGGGTTCTACGGCCAACTCAGCTTCTACAATTCAATGAAAGCAATAATGTCTTCGCTACGAAACATGCTAAACATATATTACAAACAAGGAACCTCCACTGAGCGGAAGGATTCTCACGTACGCCTGTACATGACTATACCCTCCACCTAATTCTTATGTGTACTTAATCCGGGTTAGGATTTGTCCATAATGTATCTCAAGTGACGGAACCACACATATATCCAGAATAGCAAAAAATAATAAAAATAAACAAGTATAAGAAAATATTAAAGTTATCAAAAACTCTAAGGTAACCCCTCTTTTAAAAACATTTTCCCCAGCAGAGTCGCCAGTTCTGTAAACTCGGTTTTTGCGAACTGACTCCTTGCTCTTTCTTTTTTTATTTTTGCAAGAGTCGCCACCGACTTTTATTTTATCCAACATTTAGGAAAGGCATAAAAGAACAGGAAAGACCTTTTGACAGATTTTGGGTTCGGGGGGTTGGTTATACAAAGGGAAGGTTTTAAGCACCCTTTGTATCCATGGTTATCCATGGGCTCTTAATTGCTTAGCTCACTTTTGATTTAAAAATAGAAGAAGTGAAGATGACGGAAACATAAACAATGCGTCCAAATGGACAAAGAAAAAATAGCGGAAGCATAAATAATATGTCCAAATGGACAAAGAGAAAATAGCGGAAACATAAATAATATGTCCAAATGGACAAAGAAAAAATAGCGGAAACATAAATAATATGTCCAAATGGACAAAAAATAGCGGAAACATAAATAATATGTCCAAGTGGACAAAGAAAAATAGCAGAAATATAAATAATACGTCCAAATGGACAAAGAAAAAATAGCAGAAATATAAATAATATGTCCAAATGGACAAAGAAAAAATAGCAGAAATATAAATAATATGTCCAAATGGACAAAGAGAAAATGACAGAAATATAAATAATATGTCCAAATGGACAAAGAAAAAATAGCAGAAATATAAATAATACGTCCAAATGGACAAAGAAAAAATAGCAGAAATATAAATAATATGTCCAAATGGACAAAGAAAAAATAACAGAAATATAAATAATATGTCCAAATGGACAAAGAAAAAATAACAGAAATATAAATAATATGTCCAAGTGGACAAAGAAAAAATAACAGAAATATAAATAATATGTCCAAGTGGACAAAGAAAAAATAACAGAAACATAAATAATATGTCCAAATGGACAAAGAAAAAATAACAGAAATATAAATAATATGTCCAAGTGGACAAAGAAAAAATAACAGAAATATAAATAATATGTCCAAGTGGACAAAGAAAAAATAACAGAAACATAAATAATAAATAATAAAATAAAGCATAAAGCAAGAAATATAAAGAACAATATAATAAAATGCGGAATTTAAAGTCAATTGTTAGTATGTTAGCACGTGAATCATCTTGAAGCTAGTCAAGTATATTCACGATGTTAGTAAAGATCGATGGTGAGTGAATGATGATCTTGGATTTAAAGTTAATGAAAATTTATCAGAAGCTTGATAGAATCATAGCGACTACACGATAAACTTCCAAAAGTCTTAAATCAACTGCATACAATCTCTGCCATATTTGATCTTTTATTCCAATTTGGGACAAAGAAAAAAAAAGAAATAATATCAAATAATATACAAAAATAAATATAAAACAAATTAAACTTAATATTTTTTTTTGTGATTTTTTTTTGGAATTGATTTTAAGTTAATTAACAAACTAATTAAACAAATAATTATACAAATAATTAAACTTAACAAGAAAAATATTCTTTTTTATGGCAAAAATTAGATTATAAAAAATATAAACCTAAATCTAAAAGAAAATATTTTTTGGTTTTTTAGGTATTTTTAGTTAATTATGCAAAGAAAATAAATTGATTAAAAGATATTGAAGAAAATTAAATAAAAGGATCTTGTGTGGTGAGTTTATGATGGATCATGGTGAGCTTGATTAATGGCAAAGAAGTATTTCAATTATTAACATCATCAAGTAAAAAAGGAAACAAGGATGAATACTTAGATAAATAAATCAAAGTATATTTGGAAAATAAAAGAAACTTTTGAATTCAAATGAAATATAAATGATACATATTTTATAGAGTTTCAAAGTGAGGAAACTTACCTTCAAATGATGCTTGGTTTGAGTGGAGGTTTCTTAGTTTTTGTAATTCCAAATTCTTACTCCCTTTGAAACTTGAAACTTGGAAGAGAGAAAAGAAAAGAGAAAACAAAGACTTGACAATGTTTTTTTTGGTGTCCTCCCCCCTTTCATTATGAACATATGGTTGCCTATTTATAGGAAAAACTTGTATGCAATGATATAAGGATAATAACACAAATAAAAATTAAAATACAACATTTAAAGATAATATCAAAATAAAAATAGTAAAATCAAGTTATAAGATAATATCAAAATAAAACTTAAATACTAATTTTGGTTTAAGACAATAACAAAAATGAAATTAAAAATATAAAATATTATAAAAAAAGAAAAACGAAATAATAATAACATAACTAATAAAATAAATTTAAACAAAAATATGGTTAATTAAAATAATATTAACTAAAATAAAAATTGAGAATGAAGATTTGTAGAAAAATATAAGATAAGATGGTTAGATAAACTATTAAAATGATGGTGGAAAAAAATATGGTTAGTTAGAATATTCTATTATAACAAAAAAAATGATGATAGTATTTGGGATAATTATTGATATATATGTGATGATGAACTTTGAAGATAAAATGGAATATTAGCATTTAATGCCTTAAGTTAAAAAGACTAACCATGGTTTAAAATCTCAAGTGTTTTATTATTCTTTCCAACTTATGATCATTGCATATCTTGAATGGAATCTTGGCCTTTAGAGATGAATTGGATCATTGCTTGTATCATATGAGCATCTTGGATAATATCTTTGAATTATCTCACTTTAATTAAATTTTAAATGAATAAAAATTAAAATGAAATAAAAATGTCATGAATCATGGCTATATTGTGAATATCTTTAAACATATGAGAATCAAGATTAAATCACAAAAGAATTGGCCTTTTTGAAAAAAAATCAAATTTTGGTCATTACTTGTTTCATGCAATTTTCCAAAAAAGGTCAACTTCATCAAGGCATATCTCCCTCAATTTTGATCCTATGAAAGTGTTCTTGTACTTTTTGAAAAGCCCAAGATGTCCTCTACAAGCCACTTTGGAAGTGTTTTTGCATTTGGAGAAGTGAACTTGATGATATGGGCTTTGACAAAAAACTGCTTTTTGTTGACTTTGAAAATGACCTGTAATGTTTTGGCTTATATCTCTTAGGCGGAAGCATTTCTTGACCTTGGTCCCAACATCAAAGTTGTAGAGAATTGAATTTCCTTGAGAATGAGCTTTGGTTGGAATTTTTCTGATAAATTATGAGAGTGTTATGGTCGGTCAAAGTTCAGTTGACTTTTAGGTAAAAAACTCTAATTTTGCAATTTTGAGTTTTGTCGATTTCTGAACTTTTCTTGATGAATTATGATCAACCATTGATCACATGATGAATCTTTTGACAAAATATGGATGTTGACAAAAAATTGCATTTTTGACTGTCTGTTGACTTTTTGGTCAAACTGGTCGTCTGTTGACTGTTTGAGCTGTTGACTGTGCGTCCGAGCGAATCGAAGTTTGAAAATTTGTCTGGTGGTACTTTGAGACATATGGAGATCCATGAAATCCATTTGAGGTCTCAAAAACTCGTTCTCCTTAAAAAAAAAACAAAAACCCTAGTTAGGGACTGTTTGTGTAGGAGACAGTTAGGCGTACCTGATTTTTGTGCAGTGTTGAGTCTCTGTTGATCATGTGATTATCAGAAGACTTCTAGAACAAAATCTTGGAAATTTGAAGTGCGAAAAATTGATTTGACTGATGGTACAAACACGGAGAATTGCGCTGATAGCGGGTTTGACTGGTAACTAGCTGTCCGGGTATTAACGTAACAGTTAAAGTGAAAACTTAACAGTTAAAGTCAATTTTTTCTTTTTGTTTTTTGTTGTGTTAATGGTGAGAAATTATTTACATGATTTGTTAGAAAAACACAAATATAATAAATAACTAAAATACACTGTACGCGAACAAAATTACCGTCAATAATAAGATTGAAAGGGATTTAATGCATAGAAAAATAAATATTTAACTAGCAATAAACACACATAATATTATCTTACTAGTTAAACGACGGTATAATAGATAGTGTAATACTTAATACTGACAGTACAAATATTACCTAAACAAAACGTAGCGAACAGTACGGTAAACATAAAGAACAGTACATTCTAAAAAACAGAAGATACGACAAACTTTACATATGACGATTAATGATCCATGCTATGAACAACAGAAAATAGATGATTGGAAGTGTAACCATCGCAGATCCGTATTTTTCAGGACTATGCAGACAGAAGAAGGACATGATCACCGTAAAAATAGTGATGACTATAAGAAAAAGTGTATCCATCCACTTTGCCATTTTTGCCGGGGAAGAAGAGAAAATAATTATGAGATAGAAGTTTGAGAAATTTGGGAGATGAGTGAAATTTGAAGTGAGAATTTATGGGAAAAAATGAGGAGTATTTATAGAGTGAAAAGAGAGAGATAGAGACGTTGGGAATGGAGTGGTACCGTTTGAATAGTAGTAGGATTTGAAAAAAAGTATGGTAGGTTTTGAAAAGAAAAGGGGTATAGAATAAAGCTAGGATTTGATTTGAAAGAAATAGATTTGAAAAGAAAGGAAGATATTTGAAAAGAAAGAAAGAGATTTTGAAAAAAATAATATAGTATAAAAATAAAAATTAGTTGGAAATAAAACCAATAATAATTTAATTGTTACCAGTATAATCTGAAACCCGGACTCCGCGCCTGCAAATTTTAATTCTGCACCAACTGAGTCAGCATTATTTGTCTGAAAATAAATCTGAAATAAACAGTGTATGAAGTGATAAACAGTATTTGGCGTTTATGTAAGAATAAATTTAACAGCGAACCAAAATACTGTATAAAAAATTCTAAAAATTGAGTATTCATAAAATCAGGATATTTATGAAATAAAAATCCAAGATTGTATAAAACTCCAAATTTTTAGACAGAAGTCTGTTGACTTCTCTTTGAAAAAAAAAGACGCGGGCAAATTTTGGGGTATAACAATAATGATCATAACACTTAGAAAATGATGGGATCTCAGAGGTCAAAAATTGGGGTGCAACAAAAAGCACCATGTGTATATCTTTCACTTTTTCTTGTTCAATCTGAAAAATTTCATAGAATGAAAATATATGTGTTAGCCAAATCATAATATAACAGAATGCATCAGAAACTTTGATATCAGTAGCGATCGGTCGATCGCTCCAAAGATCCCAATCGGTGCGAGCTCTCCCGAAGCAGGCGAGAAGCAAGTTTTCCACTCCATGCAATGACCGCTACAGGGGTGTACGTTGACACATTCGAATAAAATATCTACTCTCAGTATACGTCGACCATAGGAGTTGGCGTGAGCGCTCTCGAGGGTGGTGGAATCAAGTTTCACATGGCCATGCGTCGACCCTAGTGATTCAAGCATCGACGCATTTAGAAAATTTGCCATTTCCAATTTTGAGCCTACCATTGGGTCAATGTGAGCTATCCCTAGGTTGATCCAAACTTGAGCTTTGCTTCATGAGTCGACTCAAGGGTATCATGGATCGATGCATCTAGTATTTTCTTGCAAAAGCGCTTAGTTCTTGAGTATTGCTCGTGACTTCCTGTCATACCCCAAAATTTGCCCACCATTTTCAAGGTATCTTGGCCTAAGTAATTTCCTCAGACATCTATGATCATCAGATACTCAAGGTTACACAAGAATTGGGCATGCTCATCTTTCTACTAAGTAATAGGTCCCCAACTAGGGTTTGGTTCCTTTTCAAGGAAACAAGATTTATTACACCTCAAGTGGAATTCATGGTTCCCTATATGCTTCAAATAATCCCCATACCAATTTTCAAGCCTTGATTCCCAAGATTGCTCAGTCAGTTGCTCAGAAGGTCAACAGTCGACTAGGCCAAATAAAAAGTCAACTATAGTCAAATCACAGTCGAAACTCCTGATTTTTTGCCAACATCAACATTTTGAATTTACATTCATCATTTTATCAAGAGTTGATCATTATTCATCAAGGAAAGCTCATAAATCAACAAAAGTCCAAGTTCCTAAATTAGGGTTTTAAGGAGAAAGTCAACTAAACTTTGACTGGATGTAACTCCCACATGGTTCATCATAAATTGTCCAACCAAAGCCTATTCTCAAGGAAATTCAATTCTCTACAACTTTTATTTTGGGCCCAAGACCAAGAAATGCACCATTTGAGAGATATGAGCCAAAACATTACAGGTTCTTTTAAAGGTTCACAAAAAACTGTTTTTTTTTTCAAAGAAAATATCACCAAGATAAAATCTCCAAATGCAAAAAAGCTTCCAAAGTGGATTGTAAAGGACATATTAAGCTTTCCAAAAAGTCCTAGAACACCTCCATAGGATAAAAATTGGAAAGTCCTAGAACACCTCCATAGGATAAAAATTGGAAAGTCATAGAACACCTCCATAGGATAAAAATTGAGTGAGATATGACTGTCAGAAGTTGGAGAAATTTGAAGAAAAACATGAAACCCTAAATGACAAAGTTCAAACTTTTAAGTAATGGGCCCATGTTTTTATGTTATCCACGTGATTCCAAGCTTATAGGATGCCCATAAATGTATTTATCATTATTTCATGATTTTTATTTCTTTTAATTTGAATTTATTCATTTAAATTAAAATAAAATCAAATAAACTCATAATTAAATGATGAAAAATTATGTGTTTATTTTTCCTATTTTTTAATCAACTCAAAACTCATGTTGGGACCCATAAGAAAATCTCATGCAATAATTCATGGTTTTATTCTTTTATTTTTGAATTTTAATTCAAAATTAAATCAAGTAAAATCAAGATTTAATTGTCAAATATTATGAGATTAATTTGGTAAGTTTAGATGGCCAAGATTACACGTGAAAAGGTGTGGAAAATAGAATGGGACCAATTTAGAAATATTTCATGCAAGAATCAAAAAGATCAAATATTTTCTTCAATCAATATCATGCTCTCTCTCTCCAATATCTCTGACCTAACTTCACCCTATATATATGCACAAACATTGCATCCTCAAGAGAGAACAAACCCTAGCCTCAAGCAGCCACCAAAACTCACAAAAAAGGTTCTCAAACTAGGGCACGAAAGAAGTTGGTCTTCAACAAGATTCAGAGTCTCCCACTCACCCCATTTGATTCCTAAGAGATTATAAGGTAGGTGGAGGTAATTTTTAAGCATTGATCACATTCACAAATCGCATACCATGATCATAAACTCAATGCATATTTCTGAATTCTCGTATCTCGCCATTTAATATGTTTAAACGCAAACTAATCATTTGATTGAGTTCAGGACATGTTTTAGAAGAGGTTAAAACCCTTGGTTGTGAGCTTTAAGGGCCAGAAGGTAAGGTGCCATGGTTAGGGCACGATACTCATATTGGTTCGAATTCTGACTTGCAGTGGTTTTCAGGGCATAAGAATGGTACCATTGAACTCACAAGGGCCTAATTAGTTGATCTGGGTTGAAAGTTTTCTTGCTTTGTCATTTTTTCTGTGTGTTTCAAAATTTGCAGGTTGAAGGTGACGAACTCGTGGCTAATTCCGCAGCAAAACTCGTAATAAAAATCGCATCTGAATCTCCAGGTATGGAGGAAAGTGATGATGAACAGTAACGTGGAAAGTTTGACCCGACGCATGACAATCTGATTGGTCGGTCAAAGGGTCTCTCTCCTCTCTCCATCCGTGATTGGTGATATGCACAACAGTGTGCCCTAATTTCTGATTTGTTTGACTTTTTCATTTTATTGTTGCGTTTCATATTTATTTTTTCTTGGTTAATTTACTGACGATTTAAAAACGCAGCACAGATGGCGTCACATGGAGATTGGCAACCGTACGAATCTGGGTTCGATCCCTGGGTATTGCGTATCTTTTTATTTTATTTGTTTGTTACACTTTGTTCACAGATCCAATGCATGTGGTCTACAAGCACCCATGATGCGCCCTCACTTATCAGCAGCTTGATCTCCTTTGATCCTAATCCAAGGGTCACAATAGCGCATGTCTACCATGGAGTCTCAGAGCCCTGTCACATTGGAACAAACGCCTCTTTCTCTAATTTTTTTATCTTATTGTTTTTATATTGTTTTATGTTTGTCTTTACTAACTAACCATTTAATCAACTATTAATCAATTAATATCTAATTAACATTAGGATTAGGTTTAGGCAAGTAAAATAATTTTCTTTCTAACTTTTGGTTAAATTAGTTAATTAGGTTTTTATTTCACTTTAATCAAAAAATCACTAAAAATATTTAGATTTTATTCTAATTGATTTAATTTGATTCAATAATTAACCTTTTTAGGATTCAATTAGTTTTTTTTAAGTTTAATAATTAAGACTAATTTTCAATTCAAGATTTAATTAGGCTAGATTAAATTTAATTTGATTTAATAATTATTTAGACTTGGGATAATAAACTTAGAATTAGGTAATTTAATAAATAATTTTGTAATTAGACGTTAATTAATCACTAACCTAAGTCTTTTACTAAACCCTAATCTCTCCCGATTTCTCTTCTCATCTCAAAACTCTCAATGATTGTTGTATGATTGTGTATTTATTTATTTAAATTATTTCATGTATATTTAAATATTAGAAATCGATTTATAGGTCGCATGGGTATTTTTGTAATAGTGTAGGATATTTATTTTCCGCAATTTATTTTCCTGTAAATATATTAACCGCGTGGTTCGTAAAATAGGGAGTGACAAGATAATTAATCAACTGTTAGATCACTAACATCAAGATTAAATACCTGACCATAACACGTGATTGCTGCACACACTCACCTCTAGGGTTTCCCCTCTTATGTTGCCTTCGAATAATAGTCAAGTCCCTTCGAGCGTAGGGATACCTTAGCTCATGCTGCCTTCGATTCAAAATCACCGTGTCCCGCCGATTTAAAGATCATAGTCCCTCCGATGTCGCCTTCGGTATAAATGATCTTGTCCCTCGATTAAATGGTGATCGTCCCTTCGAATGCTAAGGTATCTCTACTGGTTGCCTAAATGACTATTCACATCTCATAGGTCTTCATACCCTCTTTATGGTATGGATAGCCCCTACGACAATTCGACGACCCTTCGATGACCCGCACATCCAATGTATAGGACTACCTTCCCTTATATGGTATGGATAATATTATCGCTCAAGGAAAGTCTTTAGAATAGGAAAGACCTTACGAACTAGGGTAGGTAGCTCTTAAGTGCTTGCTCACAACAAATCAAACGCTTTTCACACCATGTTTTCTAACATTGTCTTTTCAGACATTCTCAAAATCAAACTGTTTTTCTAAACACACACTACTCTTTCAAACAAATAAAACATTTCAAACAAAAGTGAGCTAAGCAACTAAGAGTCCATGGATAACCATGGATACAAAGGGTGCTTACACCTTCCCTTTGTATAACCTACCCCCCGAACTCAATCTCTTTCCAAAGAAGGTCTTTCTTGTTCTTTTATACCTTTCCTAATTGGATAAAATAAAAGTCGGTGTCGACTCTTGCTCACCGCAACATTGTTTACGAAATAAAATTAAAAGTCAGTTCTCCCACCGTATTACACTTCCAATCTTAACACATTTTCTTTACGAATCTACACTTCAATGGAAGGGTTTTGACATCATTAAAATATAGGTAGAGGTGTATTGCCCTCACAATAACCCCAATATTTTTCATTGTACTACGGTCATATTTTGATTTTGTACCAAAGGTATAATGACCAATGTCGTATGCAAGCCAAGTTATGTACAACAACCATTTAAATATCTCGTATGCACTACAATCATTAGATATCCTTTTATTTAACCAATTTATGTGTCTCTTATTATGCTCTATCAACAACAACTTGTCACTCATTCGGGGATATTTTTTCTTTAAAAGTCTTTTCTGAATATCTATGTAAGGTTGAACTCCGTCAATATTATTGCATATATAGAAATATGCTTGAATAACTACATCCCGAGAAATTGACTTAACATTTAGACCTTAAGTACCTCTTCTGTTTGTGTCAGCATGACGAGAGTTTGGAATACCTACAAAATCTGCTTCTGACAAATAGTTTGTACAAAACTCAATAGCTTCTTTTGTGATGTATCTTTCAACAATCGAAGCTTCTGGTTGGTGATGATTCTTCGTATATCCTTTAAAGATCTTCATATATCGCTCTTTTGGATACATTCACCTTAAATAAACTGAACCATAAAATCTGATTTCTCTAACTAGATGAATAAGTAAGTGAACCATAATGTCAAAAAATGTTGGTGGAAAATACATCTCCAATTGGCACAAGATTATGGAAGCCCCATCTTCTAATTCATCTAAATTTTTGAATTCAAGAACTTTATTACATATGGAATTGAAGAATACGCATAATTTGGTTAGAATTACTCTCACATTTTTTGGTAGGATACCACAGACAGCCACTAGTAGAAGTTGTTACATCAATACATGAAAATCATTATATTTTAAACCAATTAAATTGAGATATTTCCTTGATACAAGTTTCTTGATGTTTGATGAGTAATCTTGGAGAACTTCGATACCATGCAAACACCCGCATAAAATTTTATTTTCCATTTTAGATAGAGTGTGACATGCTGGAGGCAAGTAAGTTATTTTCCTCTCTCTATTGGAGCCAAATTTTTTCGTATACTCATTCCGCTCCATATCGAGACGAGAAGTCTTACTATCTTTAGTCCTGTTGGAATGTTTAGAAGTGTTCCAATTAACTTATCAAACACATTTTTCTCCACGTGCATCACATCAAGAAAATGAACCAATTTTCCTCAATAAGCCACGAAGAATGATTAGTGCTCAGATTACCAAAGGTGTTTTCCATCACTGGCAAAGCCCATGCCTAAGTTTTCTTGGTTCAATTCCAAAATTCAGAAATAACGAATCAATTTTCTTCCATTGCAACGAATCAGCTACATGGAAAATGTTTCCATCATGTTTCCTTTCATCTGCATGCTATCTAATATTCTTTGTGTCATTCGAATTAGCAAAAAAAGTCTGTTAAATCATGAAATTATTGGCAAGTACCGTAACACTTTAGCAGGAGGATGCTTCTTACTAACATTGTCATCACAATTGTTGGCCTTCAGCTTGTAACGCGACACACCATATTTTGGACATTAATACAAGTCTTCATACTCTTTCATGTATAATATGCAATCATTAGGGCATGCTTGTATTTTGATATACTCCAAATCCATTTGACACAATATCTTATTGGCCTCATAAAAATGATCCGGAAAATAGTTATCTTCTGGCACATTTGCTTTAGTAAATCAAGTAATCATGTGAAACTTTTATCTGACCATCAATATTTTCCTTCAGAATAAACAACTTTAACACCGCAGACAATTGTATAAAACTTGTGCATTAAAGTATCATAAAATTGAGCATTCTTAAAAGAAGATTATCCAATATCATGGAACATATCCTCTAGACAATAATCCATATATTCATCTTCATCCACGTTTTGACTTTGTGACGCCCGACTTCCCTCTTTATCCACCTCACCATGCCACGCCCATATTGTATAATTTTGGCATATACCTTCACAAAATAGGTGATATAATATTTCTTCCTTTGTATCTTTAAGGATATTCACCCAATTAACACAAGGAAAATAAAAGATACCATTATAAACGGGAAGATTTTGATCAGAATATTCAAGGAATTCAATAACTCCTTCCTCATTAATCGAACCTAATCTATTGGATTTCATCCAACTACGATTTAAAACAACTTCTGAAATTTATACACGAATAATAATGTGAATGACACACTGAAATCTAAACCAAAAACATATCCAAATACTAAAACATATTCATAACAAAAATATAACTCTAAATCTTAAGCATATGCATATCCATCAAACGAATTTAATATTTTTGTTCACTTCTATATCCAACAGAAAAACCTAAAGCATATGAAACATATACAATATACAACATGAACACAAATAGAACAACAAACAAACAGTAAATATGAACCAAGAACAATATACAACAGCGAATGAAAAATGAGGCAAGAAAATGTACTTAGAAAAAAGGAATGAAAACCAAAAATGAAGAGTGTCGTACTTCAAAGATGAGGACGAGATCAAGCATGAAGATGTTGAAGATTTGAGTTCCAAATGAATTAATATGATAACGATACAGACTACGCTACCACTGTCGTCTCTAGGTCGCTTTTTCGCCTAGGGCATATAATGAAATAAATTCAAAATAAGTTTTGTTTTAATTTATAAAACCTTTAACCACGGTTGAAAAATTCAACCGCAGTGGAAATTTAAATAATCTAACAAAGGATGAGTCAATCCAACATTGTGAAATCTTTTTCAATTTATGTTTTAAATAATGGACTTAAGTAACACACGCTTAATGTACTCGAAAATATGGAGAAAATGTAGTTGCTGGGAATCAAAGCTTTTTACATATAATGTATGACCACGGTTTTTAAGAACAACCGTCATTAAATTACTTTTTATAAAACGAAACATCACCGAGCGCTTCAACTTTAATATGTTACAATAGTGTATAGGATACCATGGTAACTTTGGCGTTGTTGCATATACTTTTTGTAGTAGTGTTTGCAAGCCCTCTTTCAAATGCAATTTTTGAATGGAAAAATTAAAAACGCTCCTTCAACTACAACTTTTGGACTAAAAAATTGCAAACTTTCTCTCAACTATAATTTTTGGACAGAAATGTTGCAAACCATCTCAACAACAATTTTGGACGAGAAAATTGTAAACCACCTATAATCTCTCACATGACACGCAACTACTGAAACCTTATTACATTAACAAGGCTACATTTTGTTATGGTGAGTACACTAAAACTAAATCTCCATATTTATAATAATAAACCAATTATATTTTCTTTCTACTACCCGATGTGGAACTTTCATGAGTATACTATTTAATCCAACACTTATCTCCTTTGGAAAATCAGTGGAGGAGGGCAATGATTGTTTTAGCAAGGGTGTTTCTTGTAGGGTCGGGACGGGAAGTAATATTCCGTTTTGGTGCCATATATGGATGGGGTGTGAACCTCTCAATTTGGCTTTTCCATTGGCTTTTAGTTTGTCAGCGAAAAAAGTGGGGCACTGTCAACGAAATGGGATCTATTATAGACAATAGTTGGTGTTGGGACATTCACACCATGGATGCTCCTATAGATGAATGTGAGATATTGGATCGAACTCTAGTATGGCCGAAGGGTAGCTTCTTGGTTCGACAGAATTGAGCATGAAATCGAAGGTTGTTTACATGCTTGTGTCGAAGATGCTAGGGTTGTTAGCATGTTAAATTAGGCTTAGTGTTTAAACCCTAATTTGTTAAGTTAGCTTGTTTATTAAGTTGGCTTGTGTAATGGGCCTTGTGGAAAAAGCCCATTAGTTAGTATGTTAGGTTTTATTATAAATAGCATACTAGTCTCTCATCATTGTTGAGCTGCAAATTCTAATTTAGGGTGAGAGAGGTTATTTGTTATTCTTGTAAACTTGTAATCTTGTTTTAAGAGAAAGTAAAAGAATAGAAGTTATAACCAATTCCTTGTGTTCTTCTTATCTTCCCTAATTCCCTATTATATTTTGTTCTTGACGTCGTTTTTCATAACAAATTGGTGCGGTGAGCGTGGAGAAGATGCCTTCAACAAAGTATGAGATTGAAAAGTTCACCGGAGTGAATGATTTCGGTCTATGGCGCTTGAAGATGAAAGCCCTACTGGTTCAGCAGGATTGCTTGGAAGCGTTGAAGGGAGAGGCAGCCATGAATGCAGAATTGACGGCAGCAGAGAAGACGAATATGATCGAGAAAGCACACAGCGCAATTTTGTTGAGCCTTGGTGATAAGGTTCTCAGACAGGTATCAAAGGAGACGACGGCATAAGGGTTATGGGTGAAACTTGAAAGTTTGTATATGACCAAATCGCTGGTAAATCGACTCTACCTGAAGCAAGCTTTGTATTCATTCAAGATGATTGAAGACAAAGTGTTAGCTGAGCAGTTGGATATGTTCAACAAGCTGATTCTTGATCTTGAAAATATTGATGTGAAGATCGATGATGAAGATCAAGCGTTGTTACTATTGTGCTCTTTGCCTCGATCACATGCTCACTTCAAAGAAACTCTCTTGTATGGAAGGGAGTCCCTGACGTTTGAAGAAGTTCAATCAGCCTTGTATTCTAAGGACTTGAATGAACGAAAGGAGCATAAACCTTCGACAGTTGGTGAAGGTTTGACCGTTAAAGGAAAATTCTTGCGAAAGGATGGTAAGTTTGACAAGAAGAAAGGCAAAAACCAGTCGAAGTCTTACAGTGGCGAAGTATCTGGCATTCGATGCTATCATTGTAAGAAGGAGGGTCACACAAGAAAGGTGTGCCCTGAACGCCTAAAAGATCATGGAGAGAGTGGATTATGGATTCAGGTTGCACTTGGCACATGACTCCAAACAAAGACTTGTTCGAGTAATTATGTGATCAAGACGGAGGATCAGTATTGTTGGGAAACAACAAAGCTTGCAAGATTGCAGGTGTTGGATCTGTGAGATTTAAGCTCCATGATGAGTCAATAAGGTTGTTGACTGAAGTCAGGTATGTTTCTGACTTGAAGGGAAATCTACTTTCTCTTGGTGAATTCGACAAGAAAGGATATGTTTTCCAAGGAGAGAAAAGTATCCTAAGAGTCATGAAGGGGTTGAAGGAAGTCTTGAGAGGCGTGAAGAAACAAGGCTTGTATACTCTTCAGGCTGAAGTTGTAAGTGGTTCGACAAATGTTGCATCCATGAAACCATTGTCGAAGACAGAAATCTGGCACATGATATTGGGTCATGTCAGTGAAAGGGGTCTGGTCCAATTAGGGAAACAAAATCTGCTTGGTGGAGACAAAGTCGAAAATATGAAGTTTTGTGAACCCTGTGTAGTTGGAAAATCTTTCAGAGTGAAGTTCAACAAAGGCAAACATAGAACACATGGATCCCTTGATTACATCCATGCTGATCTTTGGGGGCCTGCAAGGTGTCCAACACATTCAGGAGCAAGGTATTTTCTATCCATAGTTGATGATTATTCCAGGAAGTTATGGGTATTCATTCAAAAGACTAAGGATGAAACTTTTGAGAATTTCAAAAGTTGGAAGACTCTAGTAGAAAATCAAACTGGCAGGAAGGTTAAGAGGTTAAGAACCGATAATGGCCTTGAATTTTGCAATGAGGCGTTCGACAGTTTTTGTGCGGGCTCTGGTATTGCAAGGCACAGAACTACTGCAGGTACTCCACAGCAAAATGGTTTGGCTGAAAGGTTTAATCAAACTATTTTGGAGAGAGTCAGATGCATGTTGACTAGTGCGGGGTTAAAGAAGGTGTTCTGGGCTGAGGCTGTTTCGACAGCAACATATATGATAAACAGATGTCCTTCGACATCGTTAGATATGAAGACACCTGAAGAAGTTTGGTCGGGACATCCACCAGATCTCGACAAATTGAGAGTATTTGGCTGCGTAGCCTATGCTCATATTAGGCAAGACAGGGTCGAACCTAGTGCTCTGAGATGCATGTTCATGGGATACCATGAAGGAGTCAAAGCTTATAGGCTATGGTGCCTAGAGCCAGGTCACAGGAGGTGTATCACCAGTCGAGATGTAGTTTTCAATGAAGCTGATATGGCTTTCAAGAAAACTGATGATGATGATGGTCGAAGTGCAGAAGAGCTGGAACAGGTAGAGATTCTTGATGATGAACCTAGAGATTATAAGGAAGTTATGAGGAGTCGAAATAAGACTGAATGGCTGAAGGCCATGAATGATGAGATGAAATCTCTTCATGATAATCACACTTGGAAACTGATCAAGAAACCTGCTGGAGCAAGGTTAGTCAGTTGTAAATGGATTTTCAAAGTTAGGGAAGGAATTGAAGGAGTAACGTCGAAAAGATACAAGGTAAGGTTAGTTGCAAGGGGTTTCACTCAGAAAGAAGGTGTCGACTTCAATGATGTGTTTTCTCCTGTTATAAATCATAGGTCCATTCGAATGTTGCTTGCCATGGTTGCACAGTTCGACCTAGAACTGGAACAGATGGATGTGAAGACTGCGTTCTTGTATGGTGATTTAGATGAAACGATCTTGATGAGGCAACCTGAAGGGTATGTCGAAAAAGGAATGGAAGATTATGTGTGCAAGCTAAAGAGATGTTTATATGGGCTGAAACAGTCTCCTCGACAGTGGAATAGGATATTCGACAAGTTCATGGCACGCATAAGTTTCATTAGAAGTCAGTTCGACCACTGTGTGTACTTCAGATTTTGACCTGATAATTCATTTGTTATCTTGTTGCTTTATGTGGATGATATTCTCATAGCAAGCAACAATGTCGAAGATGTGATGAAGGTGAGGGCTGAACTCAATAAGGAGTTCGATATGAAGGATCTGGGAGCTGCTTCCAGAATTCTTGCAATTGACATTCGAAGAGATAGAAAGAAGTCGAAGTTATGGTTATCTCAAGAGGCATATCTACGAAAGATTCTCGAGAAGTTTAGTATGTCGAATTCAAAGCCAGTTGTGACTCCGACAAACCCTCAATTCAAGCTGAGTATTGATCAGTGTCCCAGTACTGATATTGAAAGAGCCTATATGAATAGCATCCCATATGCTAATATAGTTGGTTCTTTGATGTATGTTATGGTCTGTACTAGACCCGACATAGCATATGCAGTAAGTCTTGTAAGCAGGTACATGGCGATTCCTGGAAAGGCTCACTGGAAAGCATTAAGTGGATTTTAAGGTACATAAATGGGTCTCTGAACAGGGTCCTAATTTATGGTGGAGCCTTGGGTGAAGATAGTAAAGCAGTAATCGAAGGATATGTCGACTCTGATTATGCAGGTTGTATGGATTCTAGAAAGTATTTCTGGATTTTCACCATGTTTGGCACAACAATTAGTTGGAAAGCAACACTTCAGAAGGTTGTTGCCCTATCAACCACTGAAGCGGAGTATATTGCCCTAACTGAAGTTGTAAAAGAAGTATTGTGGCTTGAAGGTTTTGCTAAGGAGCTAAAACTTCAAGGTAAAAATATCACTGTTAAATGTGATAGCCAAAGTGCAATACACATGTCGAAGAACTCAGCCTATCATGAGCGAACTAAGCACATTGATGTGAGGCTGCATTTCGTTAGAGGAGTAATCGAGTGTCGAGAAGTCCAAGTGCTGAAGGTTTCGACTGAGGACAATGCTGCTAATATGATCACCAAGTCATTGCCGAGTTGCAAGTTTTTTCACTGTATGCAGTTGATAAAGCTGCATGAAGAAAGCTAGTTTGTTCCCTTGATGTTGTAGAGTTAGATCCAAGGTGGAGATTTGTGAGATATTGGATCGAACTCTAGTATGACCGAAGGGTAGCTTTTTGGTTCGACAGAATTAAGCATGAAGTCGAAGGTTGTTCACATGCTTGTGTCAAAGATGCTAGGGTTGTTAGCATGTTAAATTAGGTTTAGTGTTTAAACCCTAATTTGTTAAGTTAGTTTGTTTATTAAGTTGGCTTGTGTAATGGGCCTTGTGGAAAAAGCTCATTAGTTAGTATGTTAGGTTTTATTATAAATAGCATACTAGTCTCTCATCATTGCTAAGCTGCAAATTATAATTTAGGGTGAGAGAGGTTATTTGTTATTCTTGTAAACTTGTAATCTTGTTTTAAGAGAAAGTAAAAGAATAGCAGTTATAACCAATTCCTTGTGTTCTTCTTATCTTCCCTAATTCCCTATTATATTTTGTTCTTGACATCGTTTTTCACAACAATGAGGAGTCTAGATTGCAAATAGAAACACTTTTGATTATTTTGTAGGACATAAAGCTGATGTAGAATTCAACTGACAAATTTTCGTTGAACTATAGTGTTGATGGTGATTATTCTGTAAAGTCTGGTTCAAGAGGTTTGCAGGCCAAGTAGCAGTCTCAGTTTTGGATTCAGCTTCCTTGTGGGCGCTGCATCGATTAAGATCAACTAAGATCCCTTCAAAGATTCATGCGTTTGGTTGGCATCTTTTCTTGAACAGGATATCCACTAGAGATTGGTTGTACTTGGAAAATAATTCAAAATGGTCATAGTAAGGTGAATTTTATATCTTAAGGAGAATGAAGACCTCGATCATCTCTTGTTTCAGTGCTCCAAATTGCCTAAAATTTGGGAGTGCATTCTATCATAGCTTGGGAGGGATGGAATTCAACATTTAGAAGGGATATATCATCTCAAATGATTTTCCTCTCTTTAGAGGTGAATTTTGTGATGTAGGAGAAGTGGTTACCAATATCAAATTTATTGCTTGGAGTTGGCACATCATAAGGTTGAAATTAAATGGTTGTTCAAATTTATATGATTGGAGCAAAGGTCCTTTGTTTTGTCTTAATATGTAATGACTTTTGTTTCTTTTGAGTAGAGTACCTTAGTACTCCAATTGCTTATAAAAAAAACATGAACCAAGAAATTACAAGAACTACTCTAAAACAATTTCATTCATAAACACTTGATTTATTGAGATAATCAAAATTTAAGGGATAAGAAAATATAATACACAATATAAATTGTGCATGCACTTTGGCAACTTTGCCATAAATACTAGAAACTAATTTAATCAATAATTTAATCAAGTCTTAATTTTAAGAAAACATAGAGCTACATTATAGATCTTTCGGCTGTTAACAATGAAGTACACTGCAAGGACGATGCTCCATGAAATCAAAACAATGATGCCGCTTATCCACCATATAAAACTCACTTCAATAACTGTTATTAAAATTGTTATCAGAAGAATGTTGAGGATGGTTCTGTCGATAGGATAGTTTATAATACCCTCTAGTATACGTCCTTGGATAAGTAAAGCCGTAGAGACTGGCATATACATATTCGTAAAATCATCAGTAAAGTCCCCAAATCGTATTATTAATCCTAACTTTACGAAATTATATATAAAGAATAAAATGCATAACCAACATGAGACTTGGGTTAGATCCTCAATCACTTGATTAGGTGAATTAGATTTTTCTGTCGCAATCACTTGATTCGGCGAATTAGATTCTTCATCCGCAATCACTTGTTCTTTCATGCTTTTTCCATCAACACTATTATATATAATGTAAATATTTTCATGAGATACATACATTTGTACATAAATTTCTTCCGTAAATTAAATCGAAAAAGCATACCCTACCATGAAAGAAATTAACATGTATATAGTTTTCGAAATTACTCTTTAAATATAAAAGAAATTAAAAGTAAAAAAAAAAAAAAAAAATTGGTAAATTATGGGATTGAGTACTACCTTGTGTTAATGGGAATACAGGATTTAGATTCTTCTATCACAATCACATGATTTTTCATGCTCTTTTCTCTATCAAAATAACATGTACGTATAATGTGTGAATATACAAACTTTCTCAAATTTCATAGAGTCGTGACATAGAAAAGTTGGTTATTACTATTAGAATAGGCAATGCAATGCCAACAAAAAAAGTTAACACATACATGCACATACTGAAGAAATTGGTTATCATTGATATATATTAGGCGAGTCGTGAGTTGAAATGAGATTCCTATTTTTACTCAAAATTGAATCACTTAAAAAATATTATAAAGTTGAGTATTGCTTAATTAATTTAAAATCAAATATTTATCAAAGTGTCTTATCTTTTTTTGACCAGGTCATGGTCCATTTTGCTATTCATTAGCTATCTTTCTCTTTTTTTTGACTAGGTCATGGTCCATTTTGCTATTCATTAGCTTGTTACCATTTTGTTAGGCACTAGTTTGTTGAATATTTTATAGATACAAATGTTAAAAAAATATAATGTATTAAAATATTTTTAAAAATTGTACAAATACAAAGAAAAAAATAGAACACGTATTTTTAAAATAAATAAAAGATTGTCTTTCAGAAAAAAATTAATAATACATTTAAGAAAAGAAAAAAAAAAAAAAAAATATATATATATATATATATATATATATATATATATATATATATATATATATATATATATATATATATATATATATATATATATATATATATATAACAAGCACTATGAAAAGTATATAGTAAAAGGCTAAAAAGTACAAAGAGTTCTTATCTGCCTTGACACAGGAAATGTGGTTTATCTGCCTTGTACAAAGCCCAAGGTTGTGGCTAATTGATGATGAAGGACTCACTGGGGAGACTCTATTATCTGCCTTGTACAAAGCCCAAGGTTGTGGCTACTTGATGATGAAGGACTCACTGGGGAGACTCTATTATCTGCCTTGTACAAAGCCCAAGGTTGTGGCTGACTCTTAACTGGGGAAGTTATTGTTTCATGCCTTATATGAAGCCCAAGGTTGAGGCTGGCTCTTCGGGAGTTTTACTTTGCTGGAAGATTTATTTATTAAAAGACTGATTTTTTTTTTGGAAGCTAACCCTTTCCAGGGATTTTGACTCAGCTGGTGAAATTATCTTTTTTAAAGAATGAATTTTTGGAGGCTATCCCTTTCCAGGGGTTTTGGATTTAAAGGAGTGATTTTGGAGGCTAACCCTTTCCAGGGATTTTGGATTATAGCATAAAGATTGTCTAATTGAGACTTCTTGTTTAAAGTCCAAGATGAAGGCTGACACTGACTGAGGATAGATAACTATGGATCCTAGACTCTGCAAAGGAAATTAATGAGGATAAGGGTGACAGAGACTGTCCATGTCTCTCATTCCAAAAGGTATACTAAATATGAGATTGAGACAATCTTAGCTTGTTTAAAGTCTGGTTTAAAGTGGAAGAAACTCCCCAGGATAGGCTAAAAGGTGACTAAAGACCTGTTCCTATGTTTATAAGAAACCTGATGGCTCCTTGTATACAAGCTCAAGAGGAAGCTGGAAATGCTTTTAAGAAGCCTGTGGGTCCTTGTACAAAGCCCAAGAGGAGGCTAACCGAGGGTCATCGAGGGTCCTTGTTATAGCACAAGAGAAAGCTATGTGGTTTTGAACTTATTTTGGCTTTAAGCAAATGGGTAAGAGGTTTCACCGGGAATAATTCCTCTTGGGTGGATGTCTCCTATTTTTGGGTTCTAAGGCTTTTTCAAGATGTTTCACCGGGAATAATTCATCTTGAGGGTTTGAACTACAGATCTCTAATTAGAAAAGAGCCTTCACCGGGAAGACATTCTCAATCCTAGGCCATAGTCCTATAATATATATATATATATATATATATATATATAATTTAACTGTCCTAAGGTTTACACTCAGACGTAGTTCTAAACAATATATAAACAGTTCTATATTTGACAGTAATTTAAATAAAGACTGTAAATTGAAAGCTTGTAAAGCCTAACCTGGATATAGTGGAGGCCTTTGAAGAAGTATGTACAAAGCCTCGCCAGCAATTTTATTGATAACAGTTGAATATTTATTATAAACAGTTAAAGGTTTTTGAAAACAGAAGAAGTGAAGATGGACAAAGGTCACATAGGTATCTGAAGAGTTTCACCGGGAATAATGCCCTTCAAATACCAGAAGAATGTTTTGAAAACAGAAAGAAGATTTTGTAAATACAGTTTTTGAAAACAAACTAAGAAAAGAAAAAGGTGCTGGGACTTACACTCTATTAGAGGCCCATTAAAATATTTACTGTTTATGAAAACAGTTGAAAATGATTTGCATTTGAATTGATTACCATTTTGTTGTTTGAAAACTTTGACCGTCCGGCTAATCGGAGATTTGAAAACAGTTTAAAATCTTGACAACAGTCAACTTAATTTAGATAATGACAAAGTCTAATCTTGATTAAGACCTAAATGATTAGGGTTTTATCACAAAAATATTTACAAGAGATTTAGTTTTGAAAATCAAGTAAAAATTTATATTTTTCAAGGTATTAACACATACTTAAAATATATGATTTTTAACCTAAATAAATATACTAAAATAATATATTTTTATGATTTTTTTTTATATATTCTCAAAATAGATATAATAAATGAGAAGTGTGTAAAATATTAATCAAAGATATTTTAGTTTAATAGGTGAAATAGTTAGTTAAAGTTATAAAGAAAATGGAAGAAAAATAGTGATAAAAAATATGGTTTGGTCTTACCAAGGGTTGAACTCACGCCCTATAGGTTACAAAACAAAACAAATACCAACTGGGCCACGCGCATGGCCTGTTTAGGAAAGGAGACCATATGATTATATGTGAAAGCAAAGCATTAAATGAATTGGAAAAATAAAATGAACAAAAGGTCTGAGGGGGGGATCGAACCCCAGACCTAAGGCAAGGCAAAGCTTTTGGACGCGCGCTGTAACCATTGGGACACTACGATGAATTCGTAGATAACACACCTACCATTCAAAATAAAATAAACTCGTTTCTGGGAAATTCAAAAAAATGGCGCCGCCATCTTCATCTTCAACCTCAAGCTTCAAATTTTTGAATTTGCTATCTCCTTCGTTTCTCAACCAAACTTAAAGATGTAAACATGGATTTTGCTCGTTTTTTAACGAGGATCATGATGGTATCCTTTGATTTTATTTATTTTCAGTATAATTCAAAATTCACACGCATGAACACGAATAACCCTAAAACTGAAATTAAACATGAAATACTCTATATGCATGATTTGATGCAATTGATTGAGGGTTAATGATCCTTAAAGGTGCAGAAACCAACTGGTAACTTCATTTCTAATTTATCATGCGTGAATTATAGAGTTTGAAGCTCTTAAAAACTTACCTCAAAAATGGAGATCTGGCTCTGATCAAAGTGTGCTACAGAGTTGTTGCAATGATCCAGATAGCTTCAGTGATCCCTTTGGAAGGTGTTGAGATGCTTAGCTTGGATTGAAACTGCCAATAACCCCTTGCTCGACCCCAACTGAAACAGCTCCAAGTGAGAGGTGAAGATGATGATTCTCCACGTACAGAAGTGTTCCAAAGGTTTGGATCACCTCTAAATACCTCCTTTGATGTGTTTGAATACTTACTTTCAAAGGAAGAGCTTTGGTTTGAAGAATCCGAGTCTTCTTGCCAAAGAACCTTTGAAAAACTTAAGTATGAAGAAAGAAGAGAGAAAGCAAGAATTTTGTTGCTTTGGTGTGTCTAATTACTAAGGTATGCTCTCTTATTTATAGGCAAAGAGTTCAGTGTGTTTGCAGAGAGTGAGCTTGCTTATTGAGGTTAATTTAGTTTCTTGGTTATGAAGGAATTCAAAGAAAACCAAAATGCAATGATGACAATTTGATTCCTCTTGATCCTAAGCCCTAGCCCTCGATTTAATCTGATCTTTAGGGATCATTTATGATGCAGAGAAGCCTCTAATTGGCTTAGGAGAAGATTCCTTGATGATTCACCAATATTCCATTTTGTAATGATTACTTAATCACATGGCATTGAATTCTTGCAACTTTGCCAAAAATGATGCAATAATGCATTTGATTCCTCTAAATCCATTCTGATATATCATGTACAAGAATGCATCAATTGATAGAGGCATTGGTACAAAGTTTCCAAAGTTCAAATTTGGACATGACCCATAATTTCACTTCAAATGCCCTGATAGAGATCTTCACCGAGAAGACATCCTCCATCCTATCTTATGTTGCACTCAAATCCAGGTATAGGATTTCTCACCACAAGGGGGAATCAAGCCCTTTCCCGATACAGAATAAACAAAATAAACAAATATATATGAAACAATCACATGAAATGACACAGAGGTTAGGCAGGACCTCTCTTGTTTGAGGGGGAATTTGGCATCCCTAATTCCTCATTGGGGCTGGACCAGCAACAGGTCAACCATTGGTTTGGACGAAAAACCAAGGTTTTTAACACTTATATCCCCAGCAGAGTCGCCATTTTTCTGTGGTCGTCGTTTTTTTTACCTCCCTGTTTCACTTGGGAGGACGGCACGCTAGACCCTTCACGCGAATTTTGGAAGGAGAATGCGCCCAGGGCGGGATGAATTTTGTTTCAGTTCTTCCTACGATATCACACGAACTTTTTAATTATCCTACGAGTAGGAAAAGGGGAAAAAGATCTCAAATAAACCCTAAGAGTTTGCTAAGTATGGGGATTCACCTAGACTAGAAATTCTGGAGTTCGGGGGGTCGGTTATACATAGGGAAGAGTTTAAGCACCCTATATATCCGTAGTACTCTACGGGAACCTTCTCTGTGTCTATGTGTTTGTGTTTGTTGCTTATTATTGGGAAAGTTTCTCCTTTGTGTTAGGAGAGAGAATGAATTGAATTAAAAGAAAGACAGACAGACTGACTATTTTTGGTATTTTATTAGCTCGCTGAGATTCCTTGTGAACCTCGTTCCTACATATCCCTAATGGAAGTCAGAGCTTAATATAGTGCGGGGAACTAATTAGGGAAATTAAGTATTTTTGGTGCCTTGCTTGAAACTCAAGGTTGAAGCTTGAATTAAATCTCTGTTTACAGTAAAGAGACATGAAATCATCTTTACAGAGAGGTATTTCTACTATTCCACCACAAACATTAAAAGAGTGACAGAATAACTGAATTCATTTCATTCAAGAGGGGGACCTTACTTGTTTATGTGCAAGTATACCAGTCAACTGCGTCTTGAATGAAAGAAAGATGCTCATCCAAATTAGGGAAAGTTACCACATGTCTGGGTTTTACTGCCAGCTCATGCCTTTCAAAATCCTAAATGGGAGACTTAATTAAAATTAAAATGAAATGTAATATTTGTTTGTTTGAATGTGGTGAGATAGGAGAAAGATCTCTCTATAGAGATAAGCTATATTTATCTACTGTATAAAAGATTTGACTTTAGCTGGCTTGTATGAGGCCCAAGCTTGAGGCTTTTTTATTGATTGATTTTATTGACTCTGGGAGATGACTCCACTGGGGATTAACTACAGGGAATTTGTGTTCTGTACAAAGCCCAGAATTGAGGCTGACTCTAATTGGAGAGTGTTTATTTGATGGATTTTATTTGGTGTTCTGTACAAAGCCCATAATTGTGGCTGACTCTACTTAGGGAGACTCTATTTTGTGCCTTGTATGAAACCCATGGTTGTGGCTACTCGGGCTAGGGAAAACATTGTTTTCTGCCTTGTACAAAGCCCAAGGTTGTGGCGGACTCTTAAAGAAACTAAGTATGGATGACTCTATGGGGAAAAGATCCTAGAGGTTAGGAATCTTTGACACAGAAAATGTGGTTTATCTGCCTTGTACAAAGCCCAAGGTTGTGGCTACTTGATGATGAAGGACTCACTGGGGAGACTCTATTATCTGCCTTGTACAAAGCCCAAGGTTATGGCTGACTCTTAACTGGGGAAGTTATTGTTTCATGCCTTATATCAAGCCCAAGGTTGAGGCTGGCTCTTCGGGAGTTTTACTTTGCTGGAAGATTTATTTATTAAAAACTGGTTTTTTTTTTGGAAGCTAACCCTTTCCAGGGATTTTGACTCAGCTGGTGAAATTATCTTTTTTAAAGAATGAATTTTTGGAGGCTAACCCTTTCCAGGGGTTTTGGATTTAAAGGAATGATTTTGGAGGCTAACCCTTTCCAGGGATTTTGGATTATAGCAGAAAGATTGTCTAATTGAGACTTCTTGTTTACAGCCCAAGATGAAGGCTGACACTGACTAAGGATAGATAACTATGGATCCTAGACTCTGCTAAGGAAATTAATGAGGATAAGGGTGACAGAGACTGTCCATGTCTCTCATTCCAAAAGGTATACTCAATATGAGTTTGAGACAATCTTAGCTTGTTTAAAGTCTGGTTTAAAATGGAAGAAACTCACCAGGATAGGCTAAAAGGTGACTAAAGACCTGTTCCTATGTTTATAAGAAACTTGATGGGTCCTTGTATACAAGCTCAAGAGGAAGCTGGAAATGCTTTTAAGAAGCCTGTGGGTCCTTGTACAAAGCCCAAGAGGAGGCTAACCGAGGGTCATCGAGGGTCCTTGTTATAGCACAAGAGAAAGCTATGTGGTTTTGAACTTATTTTGGCTTTAAGCAAATGGGTAAGAGGTTTCACCGGGAATAATTCCTCTTGGGTGGATGTATCCTATTTTTGGGTTCTAAGGCTTTTTCAAGATGTTTCACCGGGAATAATTCATCTTGAGGGTTTGAACTACAGATCTCTAATTAGAAAAGAGCCTTCACCGAGAAGACATTCTCAATCCTAGGCCATAGTCCTATAATATATATATATATATATATATATATATATATATATATATATATATATATATATATATATATATATATATAATTTAACTGTCCTAAGGTTTACACTCAGACGTAGTTCTAAACATTATATAAACAGTTCTATATTTGACAGTAATTTAAATAAAGACTGTAAATTGAAAGCATGTAAAGCCTAACCTGGATGGAGTGGAGGCCTTTGAAGAAGTATGTACAAAGCCTCACCAGCAATTTTATTGATAACAGTTGAATAATTATTATAAACAGTTAAAGGTTTTTGAAAACAGAAGAAGTGAAGATGGACAAAGGTCACATAGGTATCTGAAGAGTTTCACCGGGAATAATGCCCTTCAAATACCAGAAGAAAGTTTTGAAAACAGAAAGAAGATTTTGTAAATACAGTTTTTGAAAACAAACTAAGAAAAGAAAAAGGTGCTGGGACTTACACTCTATTAGAGGCCCATTAAAATATTTACTGTTTATGAAAACAGTTGAAAATGATTTGCATTTGAATTTATTACCATTTTGTTGTTTGAAAACATTGACCGTCCGGCTAATCGGAGATTTGAAAACAGTTTAAAATCTTGACAATAGTCAACTTAATTAAGATAATGACAAAGTCTAATCTTGATTAAGACCTAAATGATTAGGGTTTTATCACAAAAATATTGACAAGATATTTAGTTTTGAAAATCAAGTAAAAATTTATATTTTTCAAGGTATTAACACATACTTAAAATATATGATTTTTAACCTAAATAAAATATACTAAAATAATATATTTTTATGATTTTGTTTTGATATATTCTCAAAATAGATATAATAAATGAGAAGTGTGTAAAAAATTAATCAAAGATATTTTAGTTTAATAGGTGAAATAGTTAGTTAAAGTTATAAAAAAATGGAAGAAAAATAGTGATAAAAAATATGGTTTGGTCTTACCAAGGGTTGAACTCACGCCCTATAGGTTACCAAACAAAACAAATACCAACTGGGCCACGTGCGTGGCCTGTTTAGGAAAGGAGACCATATGATTATATGTGAAAGCAAGGCATTAAATAAATTGGAAAAATAAAATGAACAAAAGGTCTGAGGGGGGCATCGAACCCCAGACCTAAGGCAAGGCAAAGCTTTTGGACGCGCGCTGTAACCATTGGGACACTACGATGAATTCGTAGATAACACACCTGCCATTCAAAATAAAATAAACTCGTTTCTGGGAAATTCAAAAAAATGGCGCCACCATCTTCATCTTCAACCTCAAGCTTCAAATTTTTGAATTTGCTATCTCCTTCGTTTCTCAACCAAACTTAAAGATGTAAACATGGATTTTGCTCGTTTTTGAACGAGGATCATGATGGTATCCTTGATATGTACTTCAATTCATTAGTTTGGTGTTTGCCCAAAATCCTTAGGGAAATTAGTGAAAAAGTCCCATAAAGTTTGAAGAAAACTAGGGTTGTCTTGCTAGTTTTGTGAAGGCAGTCACTTTGAAGCTCCATATCTCTTCAATGGTTGATTTCTAGCCAAAATATCATATGTGACAAAGTTGTTCACTGGATCAAAATCTACAACTTTCATGTTGGAAGTTTTTTTCCGTTTGTAGGTGAAATTTTGAGATATTCCCTTCCAAAGTTTGGTAAAAACCACTTGAAAACACTTAGAAAATTTTCCAAGTATGAAAAGTCAAACTTTGACTTTTTGATTCTTGATTGACTTTCTTGATTTTCCTTGATCAAATGACTTCAAATATTATATATTGATGATTTAAAACTTCAAAAGTCATGGTTGACCAAATTTTCCAAAAAGTCAATGGTGATCTTGTACAGTTGACTTTTTCAGGCGAATCGCATTTCTGGAGATTTCAAGTGAATTAAGCTATCCTCATCAAATGAATGATATGAATGGATCATATTGAGTTGTTGGAGCATATTGAACCATGCTTTGAGTTGTGGCATCATGTCCTGATTAAAAGTCAACTATCTTGGTGAATTAGGTCAAAAACCCTAATTGTCAACCAGATGAAATTGATGACTGTAGATCTTGAATTGAAGTGTAATGCCTTATGGATATTTTCATATGGATTATTTGAAGATGATTGAACCAATTGATAGGTGCCCTGGAGCTTTTTAGGGTTTCCCAGATGTGGTCCTTGATTTCAGTCCTTGATGGGCTCAAAACCCTATATTGGTGAACTAAGCAACCTTGGGCCTAGATGACTGAGTGTCTAATCAATCATAGGTGAAAAAAATGAATTTTTTGAGTCCTATGATTGTATTAGAGACTAATCCTTCTATTGATTGATCCTTTGCCTGAGCTCTTTTGTTCTTGAGCACCCCCGACTGGGTATCAGACAAGCAAGTGACTACTCTGAGTACCTGTCCTGAGTTTGATGAGGTATTTGGTGGTATGACATCTCAGGGGGGGTCAGAATTAGGGTATGACACCCTCCCCATCCTAGAAATACCTTCACACATAGTGAACATTTGAACAAAGGTCCAAGAGTCTCTAGGTAAAACTACACTCCAACCCAACCACCTAAAAACTTGGTATCAGACAGTTAGTACTACCTCATAAGTTACGAAAATATGAGAAGAAGACGACTCAAGAAACTACAAAAAGAAAGGAAAGAGAAACCTCTTGATCCTAGAGCAATCCCCCTCATAAGAAGGTTCTCTCTAGTAAGAGCAACCAGGAGACAATAATAACTTTAGAAGGGGTCCGGGATCACCATATATTAGAGAGAACCAACTCCACATGAGGGTCCTAACAATCTAAAGGAAACTCTTGGTTGATAAGGATAGAGTACGCAGAGGACACAAAATAGAATACGTCTTTGGAAAAAATCCACCACTACTTATCGGGTCGAGTGGAAGGAATGAAGTTCCTAATCACCAAAAGGAGACCAAATATCAAAACCTGCTTAAGTTTGAAAATACAAGTTCATCATCCACTAAAGATCACAAATCCACGAATGACCATCCCATCTCTCCATCTCCCCCATAAAATGATCATTCTGATCAAATATGGAAAAAAGCATAGGGCACATAACTCGGAAGGGATGTACCCGACTCAAGGGTCAATCTGGAACGAAGTAAGATGTTCAGAACTAACTATCTTAACCAAGCTATCCTAAAACCAGCTTGCATGGTCATCCCTTTTTTCTCCAAGGAGCGCCACCCTTCTCCACCAATGAGGCACCAATCGCATGCATCCCGCTCTCCCTGCCATGATAGAAAACCTGGAGTAACTTCGTATCTAGAAAATAAAACCTCTCTCCAAATGCAGGAAGCATTTGATAACAAGTGCCACCTCCACTTACCTAAAATGGCTATGTAATAGCTCAAAGGTTGCAAACCCCTAAGACCTCAAAGCTTATTAGGGTTACACACATTAAACCACCTAACCCAAAAAATCTTAGAGCTCCTCTGCTCGACCCCAAAGAGAATTCCTTCAAATTCTCACAATCTTTTCCAAACCTTAATAGGCATCTTCCAAAAATACAAGAAGAAGATAAGAATGGAATTGCAAATAGAGTTAAGGAGGACCACTCTCCCACCTAAGGAAAAACAGTTGCGTCTCCCTGAGTGAAGCCTTTTAGAAATGAGACTAACTAGAGGTTCTCATGTAAAATATAGGTGTGGGTTACCTCCCCCCCCCCCCCCCCCCCTTGAAAGACTTAGATATTTGAATGAGAGAGACTTAAGCTGAAAATTATGCACAACTAATAGATTATTTGTGGTAACTAACCGATTAGACTTAGACCTAATATATTACGTTAGTTAATTGGCCCATAGATTGTTTCCTTTCTTAGCCAGTTCTTCTCTTATATAAAGGATGTGCCTCCTCTCTTCATTTCACACTTGAATTCGATGTTTCTTTATTTATTTGCAAGTTATCTCTCTTCCCTATCCTTCTGTCTCTCTCTCTCTCAATATTTTATTTTCACCAAAGTTGTCGTAGTGCGTTGTGAGGGAAAACTACTTATGAGAAAAGGGTTGTATTGTTGTTGTGCCATTGTTGATACTCTTGAAGAATAAAGTTTAGTTCTTGAGATAAAACTGTCTTGAAATCTAGAACTTATCCTGTAAAAGTTTTGTTTGGATTTTTAGTACAGCCTATAAAATCCCTAACTGGTTCGTTTGCTCAGTGCTAGGAAAAGCTTTCTTTTTGTTGAAGATAAGACACTGTGTGTGTGTGTGTGTGTGTGTGTATATATATATATATATATATATATATATATATATATATATATATATATATATATATATATTGTGGTTCTTTGTTGGGTGTAGATGATGTGTATGACTGAGAGTTTGTCCCTTCCTCCCTCTGGAGGATATATATATATATATATATATATATATATATATATATATATATATATATATATACACACACACACACTCATTTGAGCCTAGGGAATAAGTCAATTTATTGAAGTTTTAAATCAATAACCAATTTTGAACAAGGTTTTAGCCATGACTAGGTTGGAATCTCAAAAGAAATTCACATTTTACA
The DNA here is from genome assembly GCF_029867415.1 of Vicia villosa. Classification (NCBI taxonomy): domain Eukaryota; kingdom Viridiplantae; phylum Streptophyta; class Magnoliopsida; order Fabales; family Fabaceae; genus Vicia; species Vicia villosa. The sequence continues at coordinate 100,460,616 of NC_081184.1, read as the reverse complement.
AAAATTGAGATTCTGGAAGTTTGATTCTAATCACACACTTCCGTGACTCGAATTTGTATTAGAGAATGTTCGTGAATTATTTTCTTGATGTCATGATTTAAATCACATCATACATGACTCGAATCATAGAGGTTTGATTCGAATCACATATTGCTCGAATCAGACATAGACTACACATTTTGGGATTTAATTCAATATATATGATTCAAATCATAGACTTTCATGGCTAGAATCATGTGACTCGAATCACAAAAAGTGTGACTTGAATCACATAGGTAGTTTTCTATTAGTTATTGGATCTTAACTCAAATCACTTCATCTCTTGACTTGACTCATAATTTATGTTTAAAACTTGAATCAAACATCATTTTTTTTTCATTTTTGTGCTAGATCTCCATCACATATAAAAACCATTTTTTTTCAAAACCTTCACAATGTTGAAAAACATGCACATCCACTATTGATTTGAAATTCACCACACACCTTCATCCTCTACCTCTTTATTCATCCATTTTTGTTTTGATCTAACTCTCTTTTTCATGGTGTAAGATCTATGGGGAGGATTACTATTGTGATTTACACTTCCTTTTAAGATTTCATGAGATTTTAGAGGTTTTTAAACTGTGCATCTGATTATGGTCGGGGTTGACAAAACCAGTGAAAAAAGGAGGAGTTCTTCTCTCCATAATTACTTTAGTAGTGTTGTGTGGAAGCCTAAGGCTTAAGATACTAGTAGGATCGAATTAAGATCACTATAGAATAGAGACTTTGGAGCAACATTATTGGAGCTGGAAAATTTATGTGGATTTTGCCTAAAGATTTCACACGGACTCAAAGTTAGATACTGTGTACAAGTCAACGAAGATTCAGATCGGAGATTTGATATTTTCAACATTATTCGAATTGTGATTGTACTGAACATCTATGTAATATTTATAGAAATCATAATCGAACCATTATACATCTAACGTATTATCGCCTTTGTCTCTCTTTATTTTAATTTTGATTAGAATTGCATGATTAGGTTTATTATTTTCTTGGAATCGCAAGTGGTTAGGTTTATTGCCTTGATAACGATTTCGGGTATAAGTGTAAGTTTTGTTAGATTGAAATTGCAAATCATTCTTGTTGTTGATTAAATATTGAGAATGTAATTCTAAAATTCTTACATTGTATTGAAACTGTACGTTTACATTTCTAGTGTAAAACGTTTATAATTTAATATATTGGCTCGTTCTTAAGATTTTTTGGTTGATCTAGTTTTGTTTTCGTGTATCGATTAAATGTTGTGTATATACCTTCCATAAGCATACATTCATTGTATGCATTGTGTTTTCGCATCCCAAACGATTTTTAAACTAATACTTTTCTAAATAAATACAAATAAACAAATTTTTTTAATCGGTCAATTTTTAAGGAGTCTATTCAACTCCCCTTCCCCTCTTCTAAATTGTTACATTCCCATATTCTCGCCCAACACTTATATCATCTAGTCTTACCTCACATCCAACATTGCATCTTCATTTCTGCTACTTACTTTATTCTCGTGTTGATTCTTAATTGCCTAACATTTTGCTTCGTACAACATCTCAGGTCTTACTATTGCCTGGTAAAATTTTCCCAAAACCTTGTGCTGACTTTTGTGCCACATAAAATCCTTGAGGCTCTCATCCATTTTAGACATTTAGCTTGAATTCGATGATTTATGTTCCCTTCTATTTCTAAATCGTTTTTTATTATGGACTCGATATATTTAAATTGCATGACTTATGAGATGATAAATGTCACCTCTAGGTTTGAAACGCTTCTTTTTTTGTTAACTTACATTTCATATGAACCGACTTACTTCTTTTTAGGAGAAATTCATGCGTTTCTAAGTCTCATCTCCAACCTCACATTTAAAATCTCTTTCAACTCTCCAAGTAGGCTATGTCATCTGGGGAAAAAAGCACACATCTCAGTGCTAGCTCTTGAATGTGTTCTATAAGTACATCCAAAATCAAATAAAAGTGTAGTAGCTTAGGGTTGAACCTTGGTGCAACATATTGTAGTGCAGTAATCGTTCGTCTTCTGACCCTTTGTCTGCGCACTAGTCGACACCCTTCATACATATTTTAGATAACTCAAATATAAACAATCATAACCACTTTTTTCTCTAAGACTATTTACAAAAACTCCCTAGACACTTTTCGATGTCTTCTCTGTGTCATTGAAAATTAAATACAAATTTTGCTAGTTCATCTGATATTACTCCATCACACGTCGTAATAGATATACCAATTCTATAATCGACCTCTCAGACATAAAACCAATTTGACTCTCAATAACTTGAGTTATTTTTAGTCTATGCCAAATCACTGTTTCTTATAAATTTATAGTATTATTCATAATTTTAATCCCTTTTAATTTGCACACGTGTTTTTTTCTATATATCCAACATTTCTTAGACCTCGTAATTTCATTATAATTTCATTCAAGAGTTTGGTGACTCTCAATAGGTCTATCTCCAAGAATTTATAAGGTACTAAATGAGCTAAATGGGGTAAAAATCAATCTCATCCCACCCAAATTTAAAACAAATTCACAAGGTTAAGCAAAGCATATTAACGAAGCAAATGCAAAATTCATGTTTATAGAGATATAAGTATAGCCTAAACCTTTTGCTTAACCAAATGTCATGTAAGGAATCATTAATTTTCACATTATCTTTGACAAACTCAAGCCAAAATTTGTAGGACATAAAAGGCCTCTTTCCTACCTACCTCCCAACAAAAAACTCTCCCAATTTTGAGGTAGAAGAGAAAAAACTAAGCAATTTAAAAACACATCTTGTGATCTGTGAGTTGTTAAGAGCTTTCATCCTGTGCATCAGAAGCGGATTCTTTCAAACATGACCTCATAATCTTTGCAAGCTTTGCACAAGCATCCAAACACAGCTGCATCCCCTGCAAGACCGAAACCAAATGTTAGCGACAACTTGCTCCATCTCTATTTGTTGTATTAACTCAATTGACGATGTTTTATTGCGGTCTAATACGATTTTAGGTGGCATTACAAATATTCTAGATGCCAAGGTTTTAAACATAAAGGTTGTGACATCAATCAGGCCTGCAACATCATGGGTTTTGGTGCTACCACAAACAACCGCTACAGAGGTATCACTAAACAGTAACCAGTGATTCTCTATGATGTCAAGGATTATGGTGCACCCTCAACCGAAGTTTAAAAAACCTTGCTAGATAGATACTTCCGTTTCAAGCAAGATAAACAATAGAACTGAAGAAATTTCAGAGTAAAATAGCAATGCACCCAGCACAAAACCTTGTATGATCCACTAAATTATTCTTTTCACTCAGTAAAGTGGGACTCTAACCTGATTAAATTAACAAGTTCAAAATTGGCATTATCAAAAATCAAAATATTAAAAAGATTTTGAGCAGGCAGACCTCATTAATCTTTGGGGTGGACCATTCTCCAGTAACTGTCAGTTGGGTGATTTCATAGCGAGAAGGCATGCAAGTAATCATTAAGCTTCCGTCTTGGCAGTTTTCCTCCTCCGAAATAGGATCAATGACAAGGCTCTTACCGATACATGACTGGAAAAAATATATATACATTTTATATGATAAAAATTAAATAAATTAGACTCAGCAACAAAGTAAGCATGCCACGAAAGAATAGTTCATGGCATGGTCATAACAAGTAAATGAGAAAATAATATTATAGTAGTCGGAAACTTCATGAAAATGTTTTAAATTGGGAAGGAGTTCAAACACCCTACAAACACAAGCACATACTGCACAGAATTCAAATCCAAGTAAAATTCATACCACAGAAACTGCGGCTACAAGGTCATACATCAGTATTCCAGCATCTGCTAAGGCAAGACTAGCAACTGATATGACAACTGGAAGATCACCTGCAACCAGTTTCAGTTTTATTAATAGTGGATCAATGAAAAACCGATATATGAAAGCGGATAGCTTAGCAAGAGAAGAACCGAAGTCGTAAAGCAGTTGAAATAAATAATTATATATAAAATAAAGCATGTTATGTTACACACAAATAAAACCTACATAAACAGAAATCAAATTAAACAGGGGAGATGTGATAGAAAGGAAATTTTTTGGGAAAAAACAGAGGAATAGATGAAAGAAAACAATAGAAAAAAACAGAGATGAAATGAGAATAGAGAAATCAAATTAGCCAACCCCACTTAATTGAATAACGCTTGATTGCTGTTGTGTTGAGTTTAGGGAAAAAAAAGCATAAAACAATAACTACCGCTACGTAGGCCATAACCGCTATCACCGGTATATGCAAGAAGTCACGGTTCATGCAGGGGTAGCAAAAGCACACTTGATAGAATAAAGCTTGATTGCTGTTGTGTTTGGGGAAAAAAGCTTAAAACAATAACTATCACTATGTAAGCCATAACCGCTATCAACAGTATGCAAAAAGTCAAGGTTCATGCAGGGGTAGCAAATGCAAAACAATAGCCTCTCGCCTTTCATCGGGGTTGCTCCAAATCCTGTGATATGTAATACCGGTATATGCACTGACCAGTTTAAAAATATTATTACTGCTAGAAACTTCACAGAAAATCAAATAGGACACATTTTGTTTAATGATTTTGATTAAACTGCAGCTCTGACATTCAATAATATTAAATAGAATCATTCCCTGTTGCTTCTTAGTATTTTAAAATGTGTTAAAATTCAAAAGAAAAATTTATGCATGATGCATCTCAGACAAGTTCACTAAAAACTGGTAAAGGTGTCGATAAAAATTTACAAAACTGGACTACCACACAAGATCATATCCCTACCTTAATGTAAATGGTAAACGTGTCGATAAAAATCTACAAAATCATATATAGATCTTAGGTGTACAACAGCTATTATCATGAATAATATATCCCTTATGTACTTGGCAGTATCTTGCAAAGAACTCTTGTGGTAAGATTCTTGGAACATCCATAGGCAGAAAGAGGATTATTCAGCCCTAAATTTTAGGGATAACAAAAGAAAATGAGTTCACAGAGGATGCTAGTCCTCTCATTATAAATTCAGTCAAACAATCTAGGATACTCACAAGCTACCTTATACAAAAGCGGGAAGTCTATTTATCAATATCCTTCAAAAGAAAGGCAGAAAGGACTAACTAAAAGAAAACTATAACTACCTCACACTCCCTATAAGAGGCTTAATGCATCAAATCACTAATTATACTAAAACAGCTGTAACTGTCACATAATCCTTCAACAGAAAGGCAGAAAGAACTAACTAAAAGCAGACTATAACTACCTCACACTCCCTATAAGAGGCTTAATGCATCAAATCACTAATTATACTAAAACAGCTATAACTGTCACATAATCTATACAAGGGACTTAGTGTTGTTGATGGCGGATGGCGGTCCATGGCAAAGAGCCAAAATCCCACCATATCGTCTGCTCTGCGGTGCTGTGTCGTTATAGCGGGGATTATGGCGGGAAAACCGGCAATATCGGTAAATAGATACACTTGTGGCAAGCTCAAAAACCACTATGTATATCCACCATAGAACCGCTATGAAGGATATTTGATAACACTATATTTAACAAAGTTAGTTTTTATACCTCTTCCTATAATAGACTTTCAGATCCCTCTCAACTGGGGCATCGTCTGTACTCCGCCTTTCCTAACAACTTGGAATACACTAATTGCTGCAGTAGTTGACAGTGAGCATATATAATTAATTCTCACGAAACAAAAGTCCTAGTTGATATCTTTCAAATGCCTAGAAATACTTCAACTAAAAGAAACTACTTTTTCTTGTCTCCCACGAGCTGTACCCACAGTAAGTCTAGGAAAAACCTTCACTAATGCTACCAGTTAGATTAAAACCCCTTCATTCTAGGTGACTACATGCATATGTAGTGTTCTGAACCGTTCCAAGGCCCATGGCGAGAAGCCCAAGAGCGAACAACAAGTGAAGTAGTACACGGAACAGGTGGATCATCGCTCTCACCAGAGATAGGCAATTCCACCCTCTAGATACATCAGCCACAGTCCAAATCAATCAAACAGATATCTACATAGTGCGCCGCACCTCTAGCGGACAGCTTTTATCGCTCAAACAGTATAAGAGAGAAAGCGCACCATTTCAGATATTCAAATCCATCTTCATTCTCGCATTGCTTTTCATTTTCTCACTGACTTGGGCGTTCGAGTGCTAACATTGCAAGTCCAACCCCTCCGTACCGGAAGTTCAACACATCTCTTCAAGACTTTACCTCACTTTCTCATCAACCATTTCTTGAGCAGACCAAGTAGCTTAGGTAGAAAACAGAATCTCACCCCGTGATTAATTAACTATATTAAAAAGTGTTAAAGTGAAATATCTCTCACATTAAGGCAAGGGAACAAACACTGTTGAAGCACATCAATCACTAGATGACAACAACGAAAACTACAATAAAAACAAACTTAAACTAACTTCTCTCTAGTGTTCTGGTAATTGATATTCATCACACTTTATGATCCCTATAATTTCTAACCTATCCATAAAAAACAACATGACTATGAATTAAATAGAAAACGAAACATAAAATTGCAAGCTTACTTCCACTAGATTCCAGCACCAATGCAAAAACATCCACTGTAGTCTTGGGGAAACTCTCCAATATTATGGCACCCTCCAAAGCTTTGTGAAGCATAGAACTATATTCTTTGTGATCTGAACCCTAACTTGAGACACATAAGACATTAAACACTACTCAAAATAATCATGATTTATAAAAGAGTCAAAGAAACCAAAAACTATACCTGTCCACGAACCGGCGTTGAAAATGTTGTATAGCTAACATTACAATTCAAACGCCCCGAATCACTATACAACATCGCTTTCTTGCTCTCTCTCGGCCCAAATCTATATTTTTTAAAAACATCGCATAACAAACAAAAACTGAAGAAACACACCTCAATATGACCATCATGCTGATTGAAGTATGAAAGAAAGCACTCACACAGAAACAATGACTTTGGTGTTTCCGAATTCGGCATACGCGGATCCTGATGCAGCATTCACAGCACCAGTCCTGAAAACTGCATGTTAAAAAAACATAAACCTAGATTTTATCATACATAAAAAAAACTTGCGTACAAGAGAGTAATAACAAAATAAACAATGAAATTATGAATGTAACGATTTTCATTGAAATGGAAGAAAGAAAGGAAGTATTGAGTTTGAACGATTGAGGAGGCTTACATGCGGGTCTACACTGGTGGAAGCCACGGCCGTCGGGTCGGGTCCAATCTTGCTTGAAAAGTGTAGATTTGTTTTTACCGGTGGTTGGTGACGGTGAGTAGGTCGCTGGAGTTCCGCTTTTACCGGCCATTTACGAAGGCGGTGTCCAGTCTCTGTTGCTTCACTTGTTCTTTTCAGGTTTCTTTGATTGTTTTTTTTTTCTTGAGAAATCTTAATAATGCTGTAACGTGTTTTTGAGACTAACGTTAACTTCGAATTGGGCCTCTTATTTGGACTGGGCCTATATCGATTATATACGAAAAATTTACTCTGTACTCCTATAATTAACATTATACCCCTACAATTTTTTAAAAATATCATTTTTACCCTTTATTATTTTACTTTTTAAAATTTATAAAAAAAATCATAAAATTGCAGCCCTACGAATGCAAACCGGAACTCTTTTGTAAAGTGTTCTGGTATGTAAATAAAAGTTAAAAATACATACCGGAACTCTTTTGCAAAGTCTTCCGGAACACAAAATAAAACTTAAAAATTTTTAAAAAATGCATGCCGGAACTCTTTTTCAAAGTCTTCTGGTATGCAAAATAAAAGTTAAAAATGACAACCGGAACTCTTTTCAAAAGTCTTCCGGAACACAAAATAAAACTTAAAAAATCTATAAAAAATGCATACCGGAACTCTTTTGTAAAGTCTTTCGGTATGGAAAATAAAAGTTAAAAATGACTTCCGGAACTCTTTTGCAAAGTCTTCCGGAACACAAAATAAAACTTGAAAAATCTATGACAAAATGCATACCGGAACTCTTTTGTAAAGTCTTCCGGTATGCAAAATAAAAGTTAAAAAATAAAATAATAAATTAGTTAAAAATACACAAGGACAAAAGTGACATTTTTCATAAAATATAGGGGTATGAGGACAAATATAAAAGTACAAGGTAAAATTTTCATTATATACTTACAAACTCCTTATGAGTCATCTCCATATAGTCCGGTTAGCTGAGATCAGGGACGGACCTACATCAATTGGTGTGTAGTCAAAGGCCCCACTTAAATTTCAAAATCTTTTAAACTATGCATATATTTTAATTTGATATAAACAACTATAAATATACTGCATATACCTATCTTATAATTTTATCTTTATATGTTTAATGTTTTATCTCTTAATGCTCATTTGCTATAATTCAACGAGCATTTTTTTTTATTTTTCACAAATTATTTTAAAAAATTATGAATGAAAGAAAAAATTAGTAATAAGAATAAGTTAATCTTCTTTAATATTAATTTATTCAATTTTATATAAATTCAAAACATAAAACATTTACTTTAGAATAATACAACAAAATTATTTTTGAATGAGAATTTATTTAGCCCCCACAATGTAAAATTTCTAGGTTCGTCCCTGGCTGGGATTTGGGTCATCTCATATGTATTTCTATCTGTCTGAGCGAGTGATGCACCGGTTTAGCAACTTCAAAATTATTCTTTGACTTTCCCATGAGTCTGCTTCAACCACTATTTTCCGCAGAGACCTACAGGCGATACTGGATGATTTCGAGAGTCACTTAGTACTAGAGGAGTATCGTCGGGAGCCAGCTCATGTATATTAGGCTTGATCTAAGGGATATTTGGCATGGTTCTATAGGGTGTCACACCCTATCATGACGTCAGATGTTTCTAGAGAACCACCTAGACCAATTAATTAGGAGGTACTTGATGTTCATGATGAGCATACAGAGAACGTGACAGCAGTATGTCGGCGTGTTGCGGAGATGAGTAGAAGAGCCATAGAGGCAGGACTCTTTGTGGATCGTTCTCCTTAGTTGCCCCTCGTGTAGGCCAAGGTTGTCGAGTTACAGAATGTTGTGCAGTACAGACAGCGCAAGAGGCAAGGGGTTAGACTTACCTAGTCGTTTATATTGGGGTGTCTTATTTTATTTTTTTTGGTATTTTTGAATGTATTTTCGAAATCCTATTATGTATTACATTATCTTGAATTTTTTTATAATATATGAATTTTTACCCTTGTGTAACTTTAATTTTAATTTGATTTTACATTAATACAAGTTAATATATGTCGGTCTCATAAAAATTAAATATTTGGACAATGGTGTTGTTCTAATGTGAATAAGGGAGGGTTCCAAAGATACATCTCCGAATACATCCAAATACCATACGGAGATGCATCTCTGAACCATCTTTTGTTCGAAATTGTGGTGGTTCTCAGAAAAGCGCATTTTAGTTGTGATTTAAGTGCGTCTGGAGATGCATCTTCGGACACATTAAAGGTAGTTTTAGATTTTCAAGAGTGTGGTATGCTTACATAAGGGCTTATTGAGCAATTCCCTTCTAAAATATCCTTAGAGACTAGATTCCAATATCTGAACGCCACAAATAAAGAACAAACTCAACAACAAAATCTCTCTGGATCATGCCAAATCTAAGTTAAAAATAGGTCTGAAAATTAAAATCCAGATTAAAAACTTACGGATATTGAAATTTGGATGCACTTCAACATACCACACCAAAACCCAAACTCGGAACCACAAAAAACATTAAAGGATTTGTCTAGATTTCAATCTCTGGATTAAACTTATAAAGATAGAAATTTAAACGCTTTCATTTAAGTATTTACGCTCTGACCATTTAAGTATACATAGTTTGAATTTGCAGCTCACGCAGTCAAATATGCATAAGATGGTTAATAAAGATTAAGTTATCCTTTCAAATCAAACTAACTTGAAGAATCAGGGTTTATGATCACTAATGATATTTTTATAATTCTCAAATGATAATAGTTAACTTGAAGACATCTCAAGCCTCATAAAATAGAAGATTAAATTGAAGTGCTTATATGAGTGGTACATTCAACAAAGAAACTTGAAAACTTGAGAGTGTGAAAGAGAGAAAGTGTGAAAACTCGTATGATCGTGTACATCTGAGTGATCAATGTTGTATAAAGACATATAGGAATTTCTAGAAGTAGTATGGCTAAATTACGCACAAAATAAAAATTATTTTTGAAGCCTCTCTTTATAAATTAAAATTATCAAAAATGTTTTTGAAGTCTAGCTAATTGATTAGGAAATTTTTCAATTGATTAAAAGACTTTTTGTAACTGTCTAATCAATTAGATACTTGTCCTAATCAATTATATAAGGCATAATTGAGTCAATAATCGACTGTGACAATGTCTTAATAAGTGATAACAATTATTTATCAAAATCTTTCGATTTGGGCAGCAATAATCGATTATTGCAAATATCTAGTCGATAGCTAATCGATTAGGACATTTATTTCGCTCGTGGATTATTTCCAAAATTACATTATTCCTTGACCTATAAATAGTGAGGTTCTCTATCATTTCAAATCATCCAAAAAAACGTGAAAAATCTCACTTTTCATTTCTCTCATAATCTCTGTAGATCATTTCTACTTTTTTACATATTTAAGCTGTACTGCTTTAAGAGCGTTTTTTTAGTTTAGAGAGGAAATTATTATGGGTGAGGGCTTTACTTTATATTTACAAGGAGTAGTTTTCTCTTGGGTAAATCATTTTTTCTTGGGAATTGATTATTTTGGTAAGGAGTTAAACTAGTGTAAAATCACTTTATAGGTCTTCGTTTGGTTCATTAGCTCTGTCATTAAAGAAAAGCTCTCTTTTTGCTCGTGAAGAATAACCAAAGAAAAATCTTCACAGCGGTTATTGAGCTCAGCCCGGTCAAACGCTCTACATGTTTAAGATCAACCTGGTATATAATCTCACCCTATTTTTGAGTTCAGCCTGTGTAAAAGCTCAGTAGGTTTGAGATTAGTCTGGTAAAAATCTCAGTTCGGTTTGCAGTCTACCCATGTAAAACCTTAATTAAGTCAGATGATGGGCAACTCAAAACTCTATCTTGATTCGAGATCAACCTATGCAAAATCTTTTTTTGGCTTAGAGACTATTTGCATCAAACTCTGTTCATTGTTTGGCGTGAAGACTAGCTGCTTCATTCCATAATTTGTTATTTGGTTGGAAGTTAGCCTGAATTTTCATTTCCATATATAAGGGGGTATATGGGTTTATCATTTTAAAAACTCTCAATCATTATTGGATACTCTTAAGATCCGTTCTTAGAGAGAGAAGTAGGTCACTACTTTAAGACCGAACCTCTATAAATTTCTAGTGTGGTTCTCTCTTAACTCTTTTAGTTAATTTATGTGCTTTGTTTTTTTCACTGCATATTCAAACATTTTTTATCAAATGTTTTCAAACTCTAATTTAGAAAATGATTTTTTTAAGTTATTATTTTTCAAAACTCAAGAATTCACCCCCACCCCCCTCTTGTGTATGGAGTAACATGTTCAACAAGTGACATCAGAGTCTAACTCATGTTTAAAGACTAATCGTCTCGTGAGAAAGATGACTTCTAACATTGTTTTTAACAATAGGACTTTCTTAAACACACCTCAACCATTTTATGGCGATCGTTTTGAATTATGGAAAGCTAGACTTAATTATTTATTCAAAGTTTTGATCTTGAATCGTAGAAAACTATAATGAATGGTCCATTTATCCACCACTCACTATGTTAATTGTGAAGTAGTAGATAAACCATATTTTCTTTGGACTGAAGAAGAAAAGAGAAAGTTTGAAATTGACTTTAAAACAAAACACTTCTTAGTCGTGGCTTTAGATGATAATCAACTTTTTTATGTTCATAATTGTAATTTTGGTAAGAAAATGTGGGACACTCTCAAAATGGTTTATGGAGCTTCTCCAAGTATTGAAAAAGAGAGAATAAACACTATAGACATTGAAGATGAATGTGTTCTTCACAAATTTTTTTTCAACCCTTGGATAAATTTGGAAATTATATTTGAACTTTCATTTCTAAAAAATATCTAAGAATCAAGAACTGGAATCATAAACCTGGTCCAATCCTTAAATTGAGAGATGAGAACATTTACGATTTTCAGGAAAAGTCTAAGAAGGAAGAAATCAACGAGAAATTGAATGAATTTGAAATTCTGGTATGACAGACTCACGATGTCACTCACAATGTCAAGACATCTGATCTGTTAACAGCTTAGCAAAGGCAGAATAGAACAATCCCTAACTTTTGATTACCCCTAAGAAGAAGGAGTCCATGAGTACCGAGATCATGTTTGTTCAGTCAACATAACCAGATTGTACACTTCATTGGTTCTGTAAATGGACAAGCTGTCAAACTTGAACCTGATGTTATACACGATGTTACAACATCCAAGACTGAACAGACAATACAATGCAGAAGATAAATAACACAATGAATTGTTAACACAATTCAGTTTAACTACCTACTATGGGGGCTACCAAGCCAGGAAGAAGATTTCACTATCAGTAGTACTATTTTATGTAAACAACCTCTGGTTTACAAATAAACAAACTCTAGTTTACCTAGTCACTACCCAATGTAACCTTTATCTTAGAACTCCATCTAAGACAAGAGAACCTCTGCTCACTCCCTAGTGATACCTAATTGTTACAGCCCTGTAACAACTATTTAAACAATTAACAATAAAAACTAACTTGATCTTGCTTCACAGCTTCAATCAAGAACATAATACTCAACTCTTACCTATAGGTTTCGAGTGAGAACAATAACTTCTCTTACCTACAGGTTTCGAGAAGGACATGGCAGCCATCCCACAACCTGGGTGGTCTACCTATACAAACCCTAATGACTACATATTTTCAATACACAGTTTGCTCTATTAAAACTAGGTTACAAAGGTTTCTATTTATAACCTATTCCCAATTGGACTTAGTAATACGGTGAACTGACTTTATCGAAATGTCGCGGTAAGCAAGAGTCGCCACCGACTTTTATTTTATCCAAATTAATCAGAAAGGCTAAAAGAACAGGAAAAACCTTTTTAAAAGAAACTGAGTTTGGGGGGTAATTTATGCAAAGGGAAGGTGTAAGGCACCCTTTGCATCCATGGTTTTCCATGGGCTCTTAATTGCTTTGCTGTTTGATTTCAGAAATGTAGAAGAAGAGAATACGGACTTTAGCTCGTAAATGAGCGTAGCCATTTTGAAGGTTTATGAGAAAGAATACGAAAATGTTTTAGCCAGAGCAAGAAAATTAGGGGCAATTACCTTAATAATGTAGAAAATCAGTTCTTTTAGCCTTTCAGGGTGAAAGGGTCTATCCATGCCATAAGAGGGCAGGAAGCCTTTCATTTGGAGGTTGAAGGGTCGTCGCAATATCGTTCGCCATAAGACTGTCCCATGCCATAGAGAGGCAGGTAGTCTAAGGGAAGGACCAGAATAGCCTTTTGTTAGGCAGCCAGAGGATACCTCAGCCTTTCGTAGGCAACTTCCGAGGGACGAGATCATATTGTGTATCGAAGGCAGCATGGCTGAGGTATCCTCGTACTCGAGGGACATGGCTATTCTGCAAAAAACACAAGGCAACAGGCAACAGGCAACAAGAGGGGTTACCACAAAAGCGTGCGTGGGTGCAACAATCACGTGATTCAATTCAAAATATGTTATCTTGTAATTAAGTGACTCTAATTCAGTTCATAGTTGCATTCCCTAAATTACTAACCACAACAATTAATATTATATAGTTTAAGTGCCTTTAAAAGGCCAACCGATACAAGCCAGGAACAGATACATAATAATGGGGGAGGGGAATAAGAAACCAACGGGTTTGGCATAAGTAATAATTAGGCATAAAAGTAAAAGAGGTCAGAGTTCTAGGGTTACCGACTATTCGAGATTTGGCGGTTGGCAAACCCTGAAAATTGACAAAAGGAAAAAATACGAAGGGGGGTGAGTGTATTATCAACTCGTTGACAGATAACGTTAACCCTAATTTGATAAAAAAAGCAAAAGGAAATAAAAAAATAAATATAAAAAGGACTTAGCTTTTTGATTTGATCTGATATGGTTCGTAGTCAAAGGTAGCCTCGGGGTTAACCATGAAAAATTGGCAAAAATAGACAACAAAAGAAATGAGTGCAAAAGAGTTCATTGACTTTCGAGGTTTTAACCCTAATAACAAATTTATAAGGCAAATAATTATTTAAAGGTGTAAGTATAAGAGTGCGCCTAAGAGGGGGGGTGAATTAGGTTTTCAAAAATTTAATCGGTTTTATGAGAATACTTCTAATAATTTTTGGTTAAGTGTTTGAAGGTTTTTGTAAGGTTCTTTTCTTTTCTTTTGTAATGGTGATGAATGCAATAAAGTGCGGAAAAGTAAAGAACGCAACGATATATACTGGTTCCCCTCACAATCCGAGAGTACTCCAGTCCCCTTTCAAACACGAAAGAGATTTCACTATAGTTAGAATTATTGTACAAGCCTATGCCTACTATCTAACCTATAGGGTGATCAAAGGTTCTTAACACCTTTAAGATCAATCAACACTAATGTGAATGAAGAACAATCCTCTTCAAACACACCACTTACTTCCAACAATCCTGGATTGTAAGGAGATAATTTTCTTTGAACTTTTACAAGAGATTTAGATGAAGTTTGTATAGCACTATCAATCTTGGATTGATCTTCTTCTTCAAATAAACAATTCTCAAAATGAATATAAGTGTTCACAATGTATGCATGAAACTTTGAATGAATTCTCACTGAAAATGTGTGTAGAAAGTTTCATATAAAAAAAATTCTGGTTTGTGGACACTTGAAAATAATGAAATTTATGAGTATGAATTGTTAATGAAGAAGGTGAATAATGATTTTGAAATATGTAGTATTTATAATGTGTCAAACACCTCTTTGAATGGTTATTTTTCAATGAAACAATGCAATGATCAAGTGGTAAGAAAATGGATTCGTTTGAATAAGATCATGCAATGAAAAAACACACTGGTTCAGAAGGAACCGGTTCCTGCCTGGGACAACCCGGTTCCTGCTGAACGTTACAGCAGGAAATTTCAAATTTTGAACTGAGGAACCGGTTCCCACCTAGGGACAACCCGGTTCCCCATAGTAAAACACAGAATGCTGAAAACTGAGAATGCTGGGAACCGGTTCCCCCATAGGGACAACCCGGTTCCTAAAACCTTTATTTTGAATTTTAACTTAGAAAAAGTTTTAAATGAACTTTTGAAGGATGACACTTTGTAGTATGTTTATGATATGCATGGAAATATATTTGTGAACAATTATATGTCAAAGTGAGTATTGTTTATACCTTTGACATTTTAGCTTGATTCTTGAATCTTCACAATTTCTTCAAGACTTTGAAATGATGTATTTTTGCTTGATACTTGAAATTCTTTTTGCACATCCTTTATAAAAGCTTGATGTCCATATTGTCTTGATCAAAACACACTGTGCTTGAGAAGCTTGCATTTACATTCTCCCCCTTTTTTATGATGACAACCAAGTCTTGAAAATGTTTTGAAAAAGTTGTTTTGTGCGTTTTGAAATTATGTTGAACAATGCAAGGCTCCCCCTATGTTAGAGACTCCCCCTAAATCCATGATTCCTTGATTTATGGTGATGAGTTTCATTTGATAATTTTAACAATGGCCTGCATTTTTCTTTGAAACAAAACAACAACAAAAACACATGCATATTCTTCTCCCCCTTTGTTATTATCAAAAAGGATGGGGAAAAAGAGAAAAAAGTATATGAAATATAACACAATGTGAAATACCACAAAGATAACAAAATGAAATACTACAAACATAACATGATTTAAACGATACGAAACGTAGTTTTTTACGATTACAACACAAAACATAAATAGTCCTAAACATCACGAACATAAATGGAACATTGTCTAGAAAACATAAGTAAAAACGAATAATAGAAAGAAAACATTACATAGAAATTAAAGCACATAATTTAGTCACTTTCATCCATATGTTCTTCATCATCATCCTCTTGTTCTTCTTCTTCTTCACTTCCTTCCTCTCCCTCATAATGAGCCAAGATACGCCTTTGAGTCCGTTGAATTTCCCGCATTTGTCTTCTCATAAGGTTATGCTCATAGTTATTCTCCCTCTTGTTGTTATCAATGGATGTTTGAATAGAACAAAGCTTGGCAAACATCATATCCATTGTGTATCCACCTTCGGGAGGTTGAGGATCTTGTGGCACGGCTGGCTCAAAATCAACTTTGTAAACAAATCTACCTTCACGATCCGTAACTATTCCTGTATTTTTAAGAGCGGTAGCGGTGGTGATAGCACACTCTTGTTCATCCATATTTTTCTTTGGTTCCCGTTGGAGGAGAACACCAGCATTCCGAACAATATGAGAGATGGCCCTTGCATAAGGTAAGCCTCCTTTAAGGGAAGCCATAAGCTGCATGTGGCGCATAATTGAAAGCGCCCAATTGACTTCAATACCACGCCTTAGAGCAAGCAAAACCATCAACTCGAACTCATTGACCCTGGAATGGTTAGAATTCTTTGGAAATAAAACATAAGCAATGATAAGATGGAGCATCCTATCACTCACCGATAAGCTTGAACCGAACATGTTAAACTTGATAGCAAGCTGTTGGCGAACTGAGTCGCGTTGAGTTGGTCGGCACATATCCACAAAAACATCAATCTTACTATACGGTTGCCAATCCTCCGGTATGTTACCTTGAAGGAGCACTAAGCCTTGAGATGGAATTCCTAACACTCTTCCAAATTCCTCAACATCTAAGCATATATCTTTATTTGAAACTTTTGACAATAATGTGAAATCATCAAATTCATCGGTCACTATCCTAAGATTGTGGTAAAACTCTCTAACCAAATCCGGATAATAATCACCATGGTCAAGCACAAAATTAGCGACCCCTGCATTAGCTAGTCTACCCGGAAAATTGAAGCTGTGATTAGGGAAATCGGGGAGTTTACCGTATTTTGCCGCAAGGAGTTTTCGACTCCGAATGTTGAATGTGAGTCTCCGACTCTTGACAGTTGGTTGGATCTCTTGAGGATCTTCACTTGTCTCTCCAATTTTGTTCTTTCCCTTTGCACTTCTTGAAATTTTGGGTGCCATTGTTGAAAGGAGTTGAAAGTTAGGGTTTAAGTTGAGATTTTAGGATTTGGTGAGTGGAGAAGGATTTGAGTGAATTGTGTGAAAGAGTGGAGGATTATATAGTGTTTAGAGGTAGTGGGTATTTAATTTTGATAGTTATGGTGAGATAGTGAAGCTTTGAATTGGGTTGACAATGGAGGTGGAAGGTTGAAGAAGATGAAGATGAATGTTGAATGAGAGTAAATGTGAGTGAATGAGTGTAAATGTGTGGTGTGAAGTGATATAATGTGTATTTGAACTAAAATAGAAAAAATAAGGCAAAACAATAATGACCACACATACCTTCATGTACAGCCAAACAAGATAAGCAAAAATCTGGAAAAATGTACGTGGGAACCGGTTCGTCCCTACATGGGAACCGGTTCCTGAGAAACACAAAAAGCACGCCTCTGAAAATTAGTATGGGGAACCGGTTCGTCCCTACATGGGAACCGGTTCCTGGACTGAAAATTTCCAAAAACTTTTATTTTATGAAATATAAAGCATACATATCATACATATTTACCAAGTCATAATGAATGAACATTTATAAGGTACTTTTAACTTATAAAATTTTAGAAACGTGTACCTTTTGATGTTTGAGAATGACGAATAAATTTTAAACATCACCTTCGTCTAAAATTCCAAGCTCTCGTCGAATTTTGTAAAACGATTCTTTTGGGAGAGGCTTGGTGAAGATATCCGCAAGTTGATTATGAGTATCTACAAAAGTGACTTCAACATCTCCTTTAAGCACATGATCGCGAAGAAAATGATGTCGAATGTCTATGTGTTTGGTTCTTGAATGCATGACCGGATTCTTTGTAATATTTATAGCACTTGTATTGTCGCATCGAAGAGGAATACATCCGAGATCAAGTCCGTAGTCACGAAGTTGTTGCTTAAGCCAAAGAATTTGTGCACAACAACTACCCGCTGCTATGTATTCTGCTTCGGCCGTACTAAGAGCAACACATGCTTGCTTTTTACAAGCCCATGATACTAATGCATTTCCAAGAATGTGACAAGTACCACTTGTGCTTTTACGATCAGTTTTACATCCTGCATAATCCGCGTCAGAATAACCAATTAAATTGCAAACACTACCTTTAGGATACCATAAGCCAACGTTGGTTGTTCCTTTGAGATACTTCATGATCCTTTTAACTGCCATAAGATGTGATTCCTTTGGATTTGCTTGGAAGCGAGCACAAAGACAAACACTAAACATTATGTCAGGACGGCTTGCCGTCAAATACAATAAAGAACCAATCATACCTCGATACTTGGTAATATCAATTGGAGTACCGGATTCATCTTGATCAACATATGTACCGGAGCCCATTGGAGTATTCATTGCTTTACAATTGTCCATATCAAACTTCTTTAATAGTTCTTTACAATATTTGGATTGATTGATAAAGATTCCATCTTTGAGTTGCTTAATTTGTAGTCCAAGAAAGTAGTTCATCTTTCCCATCATAGACATCTCGAATTCTCCTTGCATCATCAATGAAAATTCCTCACACATTTCTTTGTTAGTCGATCCAAAAATGATATCATCAACATAGACTTGAACCAATAAAGTGTTACTCTTGATTTTCTTAATGAACAAAGTTTTATCAACCTTACCCTTTTCGAAACCCTTTTCACACAAAAAATTGCTAAGTCTATCATACCATGCTCTAGGTGCTTGCTTTAATCCATAAAGAGCCTTTCTCAACTTAAAGACATGTGAAGGATTCTTGAAGTCTTCAAATCCGGGGGGTTGTTTGACATAGACTTCTTCATTGATGTAGCCATTCAAGAATGCGCTCTTGACGTCCATTTGATAAAGCTGAAAATTTAATGAACATGCATAAGCAAGTAAAAGACGAATAGCTTCTAACCTTGCAACCGGAGCAAATGTTTCTTCAAAGTCGATTCCTTCTTCTTGATTGTAACCTTGGGCCACCAATCTTGCTTTGTTTCGAACAATTATACCATTCTCATCAAGTTTGTTCTTAAACACCCATCGAGTACCTATGATGTGTTTGTTACTTGGTCTAGGAACAAGTTCCCAAACTTGATTTCTCTCGAATTGATTTAATTCTTCTTGCATTGCATTTATCCATTGATCGTCTCCTAAGGCTTCATCAACTTTGGAAGGTTCAATTTGAGAAACAAAAGCCATGTGTAAGCAAGCATCTTTGAGATTTAATCTTGTTGCAACTCCTTGACTGATATCACCAATAACTTTATCAATAGGATGATCTCTATGAGTTCTCCATTCTTTTGGTAAATCATTGGTGTTTGATTCTTGTTGTACACTTTCTTGTTGAACACTTTCTTGTTGTACTTCCGGTGCCTTCACAATTATATCATTTGAAGGTTCTTCCGGTGCCTTCACAATTGTATCATTTGAAGGTTCTTCCGGGGGTAAATCTAAAGGATCATCATCATCACAAACAACTATTTCCTCTTTGGAGGTGTTAGTCTCATCAAAAGATACATGCATGGATTCTTCAATAGTTAAAGTTCTTTTATTATAAATTCTATATGCTTTACTAGAAATAGAATAACCAAGAAATATACCTTCGTCGGATTTCTCATCAAACTTACCAAGATTGTCTTTGTCATTGTTGAGAACAAAGCACTTGCATCCAAAAATGTGAAAGTGAGCAATGTTTGGCTTTCTTCCTTTGAAGAGTTCATATGGAGTCTTCTTTAAGATAGGTCTAATGATTACTCGATTTCCAACATAACATGCCGTACTAACCGCATCCGCCCAAAAATATTTAGGAAGATTTGCATCACTAAGCATTGTTCTTGCAAGTTCCACTAGAAACCTATTTTTCCTTTCAACTACTCCATTTTGTTGTGGAGTTCTTGGTGCTGAAAAATTATGAGAGATACCATGTTCTTCACAAAATTCTTCAAACGATGCATTTTGAAACTCTCCACCATGATCACTTCTTATGGATACAATCTTTAATGATTTTTCATTTTGGATTTGTTTTGCATACTTCTTAAAGGCTCTAAAAGCATCACTTTTCTGCACAAGAAACAAAGTCCAAGAATATCTAGAATAATCATCAACAATAACTAAAGTGTATACATTACCTCCGAAGCTTCTTGTCCTTGATGGACCAAATAAATCCATATGCAACAATTGAAGTGGTCTTGTTGTAGTCACCACATTCTTTGATTTGAAAGACGATTTGGTTTGCTTTCCCTTTTGACAAGCATCACATAGTTTATCTTTGACAAACTTTATCTTAGGTAGGCCAATAACAAGATCATGTTTGGTTAACTTATTTAAATGATCCATATGAATATGGGCTGCTCTTTTATGCCATAACCATGATTCATTATTGTTTACCAAAAGACATTTTACTTTCAAAGATAAATCATTTAAAGAAATCATAAAAATGTTATTAATTCTTGTACCTTTGAGTTTTACCTCATTGGTGACTTCATCGATGATCAAGCATTCTTCCTTAGTGAATTTGATCTTGAAGCCTTTGTCACAAAGTTGGCTAATGCTTAGAAGATTATGCTTTAGTCCTTCAACATAAAGAACATCTTCAATGGATGTGAAAGGTGGTGCACCAACTTTGCCTTTACCAAGAATTCTTCCCTTATTGTTGTCTCCATAAGTGACAAAACCCTTGGCCTTTAACCTTAGATCTGAAAATTGGTTTAAGTCACCCGTCATATGCTTTGAACAACCACTATCTAGATACCATAGGTTTGAAGTGGTCTTCAAGCATACCTACAAAACAAATTAAGTTTTGTTAGGTACCCAAATGGCTTTGGGTCCATCATAGTTAGTTCCTTTCTTCACCCATACATAATGTCCACTAGGAACACTAAAGTTCCTTACATAACAAGCATTGGGTGTGTGACCAATAATACCACAATAAAAACAAGTAGGTTCAAAGTTACTTCTATATCTAGGAGGATAAGATTTCTTCTTAACAAAGTTCTTCCGTTTAGGATAATGTTGCATTACTTTAGGCTTGATCACTTTCTCTTGAATTGGTTGGTTACTAGCCTTGACAAAGATAGTCTTGTTGGATGTTGGTTTATCAAATTTAGAGAAACCAAGTCCGCTCTTATCATTGGAGTATCTTTGTGTGCTAAGAACATTTTCCAATCCAATTTGCCCTTTTTCATATCTTTCTAAAACACGTTTTAATTGGACAATTTGGAAGGAAAGTGATTCACAATTCTTGCATGCAACATTATCTTCTTGAACACTAATCATTTTTTCTTTGTCATCTTTATGTTCTACTTCAATTATCTTAACCTTCTCTTCTAACGATGATATTATTTTCTTTTGAGATGAGATAGTTTTATAGAGAATTTTGCATTCTTTTAATAATTCTTCTATTGCACCTTGCGAACCATTATCAAAAAGAGAATCATCATAACTAACCTCGCCTTCTTCATCGTCGGAGTGGTGTGATGCCATTAGTGCTAGGTTTGCACTTTCGTCACTATCGGAGTCCGATGAGGAACTTACTTCATTATCTTCCCATGCTATGTAGGCCTTTTTATTTTTGAACTCCCTTTTGCCTTTGAATCCATTCTTCTTCGAAAGCTTTGGACATTCCGGCTTTATGTGTCCTTGTTTCCCACATTCATAGCATGTAACTTCTTGTGATGAAGTGGATGCTTCTTTATCTTTATGCTTTGAGAATTTCTTTCTTTTGACATAGTTAGTATTATCAATATTATTTTTATTACCAAAAAATTTGCCTAACCTTTTTACAAGAAGCAAGAAGTTTTCATCTTCATCCGATGCATCTTTCATTTTGCTTTCTATTGAATCTACTTTTAATGCAATGCCTTTGGATTTCTTCTCTAAGTTCTCATGCTTTTCCAATCTTCCAAGTTCTGTCTCATATTCTTGAAGTTTTCCAAATAGTGTTGCGGAAGTAAGTTTTGATAAATTCTTCTTTTTGGATATCGCCGTCACTTTTGGTTGCCACTCCCTTGTCAAAGATCTGAGCACTTTAAGATTAAGTTCTTCGGTAGTAAGAGTCTTACCAAGTGCCTTCAAGTGATTTGTCAAATGTACGAATCGTTTTTGCAAATCGAGAATAGTTTCTCCGGGCTTCATTCTAAACAGTTCGTACTCTTGGCTTAAAGTATTCAACCTTGATCTTTTAACTTCAGCGGTACCTTCATGAGTTTCTACAAGAGTATCCCAAATTTCCTTTGATGTTGTACATGTTGATATTCGGAAGAATTCATCCATACTAAGAGCACCATGAAGAAGACTGATCGCCTTTTTGTCAGCAAGAACCCTTTTTCTATCATTATCATCCCATGACGCTTTAGGTTTCTCCGATCCAACACCATTAACGACCGTTGTAGGAACATGAGGACCTTGTAGGACAGCCTCCCAAACTTCTTCTCCTTGTGCTTCTAGATGAGCCTTCATTTGGATTTTCCAAAAGTCAAAATATTCACCACAAAACAATGGAGGCTTGTTGTTAGAACCACCATCTTTGAAAACCGGTCTTTGATTTGCGGAAGCCATTCTGGATCTTTAGGAACAAGTTACCTATAACTTGCTCTGATACCAAATGTAAGTATAAGAGTGCGCCTAAGAGGGGGGGGGGGGTGAATTAGGTTTTCAAAAATTTAATCGGTTTTATGAGAATACTTCTAATAATTTTTGGTTAAGTGTTTGAAGGTTTTTGTAAGGTTCTTTTCTTTTCTTTTGTAATGGTGATGAATGCAATAAAGTGCGGAAAAGTAAAGAACGCAACGATATATTCTGGTTCCCCTCACAATCCGAGAGTACTCCAGTCCCCTTTCAAACACGAAAGAGATTTCACTATAGTTAGAATTATTGTACAAGCCTATGCCTACTATCTAACCTATAGGGTGATCAAAGGTTCTTAACACCTTTAAGATCAATCAACACTAATGTGAATGAAGAACAATCCTCTTCAAACACACCACTTACTTCCAACAATCCTGGATAGTAAGGAGATAATTTTCTTTGAACTTTTACAAGAGATTTAGATGAAGTTTGTATAGCACTATCAATCTTGGATTGATCTTCTTCTTCAAATAAACAATTCTCAAAATGAATATAAGTGTTCACAATGTATGCATGAAACTTTGAATGAATTCTCAATGAAAATGTGTGTAGAAAGTTTCATATAAAAAAAATTCTGGTTTGTGGACACTTGAAAATAATGAAATTTATGAGTATGAATTGTTAATGAAGAAGGTGAATAATGATTTTGAAATATGTAGTATTTATAATGTGTCAAACACCTCTTTGAATGGTTATTTTTCAATGAAACAATGCAATGATCAAGTGGTAAGAAAATGGATTTGTTTGAATAAGATCATGCAATGAAAAAAACACACTGGTTCAGTAGGAACCGGTTCCTGCCTGGGACAACCCGGTTCCTGCTGAACGTTACAGCAGGAAATTTCAAATTTTGAACTGAGGAACCGGTTCCCACCTAGGGACAACCCGGTTCCCCATAGTAAAACACAGAATGCTGAAAACTGAGAATGCTGGGAACCGGTTCCCCCATAGGGACAACCCGGTTCCTAAAACCTTTATTTTGAATTTTAACTTAGAAAAAGGTTTTAAATGAACTTTTGAAGGATGAAACTTTGTAGTATGTTTATGATATGCATGGAAATATATTTGTGAACAATTATATGTCAAAGTGAGTATTGTTTATACCTTTGACATTTTAGCTTGATTCTTGAATCTTCACAATTTCTTCAAGACTTTGAAATGATGTATTTTTGCTTGATACTTGAAATTCTTTTTGCACATCCTTTATAAAAGCTTGATGTCCATATTGTCTTCATCAAAACACACTATGCTTGAGAAGCTTGCATTTACAAAAGGAAAATAAAAGTCGGGACTTAGCTTCGTAAAAGGCGTGACGCGTAGTCGGGAGGAACCCTGTTGCTAACCCTGAAAAACGTACAAAGAAATATTTTTTCAGTGTAGGGAATGATCTTTGTAAACCCTGATTAGGGCACAAGTTAGCCATAATTAATAGAATGAAACAAATTAATTGTTGGTTTTCAACCCAATTAATTAAATCGGTGAAAATCGAGTTTCAATTAGATTACCTAACCCTAATGTATATTTTAATCAATTGATAAAAATTAATTAACAAATGAAGCAAATGATTTAAAAAAATTAAATTGATTTTAAACATTTAATGATAATAATAATAAAAAAATAAAATAAAATATATTCTTTTATTATGTATTAAAAAAATAAGTTAAAAAAAAACAAGTTTGTTTGAGTTTCTAAAGATTTTTTAATGAATAATATATAAAAAACAAGTTATGTAATAAGAAAAAAAATTAAAGGACTTAGCTAATGATTCAATGTGGTAAGCTGAGAAGGACCATGGTGGATCCTCATCCTGGTGCGCGTTAGATCTTGTGGTGGCGAGATCTGATGGCGTAGCTGTGAAGGAACACAGTAAGTCTGCGTGGAGGTGTGCACGCTTGATCCACGAGTGAATGCTGTTAAAGAAAAAGGAGAAAAATATTTGCCATAGGTGTGGATCGATCCCACTCCCTCAAGCATCAAGGCTTTATAGCGCCTCCTCTTGCCATCAAGCCAGGCTCTATTCGATGAAAGTAAAACAATTTAATAACAAAATATATAAAACAACTTTTTTTCCATAAATTCAAAAGAACCATGTGCGCGGGCCTGGTCTTCTTCTTCGATGGCTTCTGAAATTTTGCCTGCGTTTTACCTGCCATTTTGCTACGGAAACACACATAGCTAAATCCTGTAACTATCAAAATCACTATACAAGCCAAATTAATCAAAGATAAATATCCAGATCAACTAAAAGACGCATCCTGAACACAAAGAAGTCATTAATTTAGGCTTATTCTATCTCCAACTATGAATCCCTAATTTGAAGCTTACAAACCCTATCAATGGTGGATCCTTATATACGAATCCAAACTTCAATTAAACTATATCAACAGTTTGCAAACATCATGATGAACTATATTATGCAATCGAATTTTGTTTATGGTGCATAAATACTCACAATCGAAATTGAAAAAAAAAACCAACAAATCGTGAATGATATGGACGTGATTCTTGAGGCTGCGCGTCTTGTTAATGGTTGGAGTCGCTTCAGGATGCTGCCACGAACATTATAAGACCTTCAAAACTCCTTGAACCACCCTCAAACTCCAAGAATGACTTTGACCTTTTTTGGATTTTTGAAGAATTCGGTTGAGGTTTTTTGCCTGCAGTTCTTAATGAAAATTCGTCCCCTAATCTTCTATGCTTGCTCAGTATATATAATAGGAGTGATTAGGTTAATACTTTTCAAGCAAATCTCTTAGGATTATGGAGAAATATTTGATTGGAGTTTTAGGTACAAATCTTTCTAAAATTAGCTCCAAATTTATTCTAACTTTGCCAATCTCAATCTTTGTGAATTTGCATCAATACTAAGATATTTGGGAGATTAGATTTGGTTGGAATTCAAGAATAAAATTTTAATGAATAAAATTCAATAAAATATTAAACAATATTCATAAATTCGTGGCTTTGGAATTGAGTATCTTTGATGACTTGGGGAACAAGATTAGGCCATAAAAAGTTGGGCCTCTTTACAAAAAAATCCATTTTGAAGCCTTTTACTTCACATTTTCCTTCAAAATTAGCCAACTTTGACAAGGCATATCTCCTTCAATTTTTAAGATATGGAGGAGTTCTAGGACTTTTTGGAAACCTCAAGATGTCCTCTACAAGCCACTTTGGAAGCTTTTTTCCATTTGAAGATTTTATTTTGGTGATATGGGCTTTGACAAAAAACTGCTTTCGGTTGACTTTCAAAAAGGACCTATAATCTTTTGATCCATATCTCTCAAATGAAGCACTTTTAGACTTGGCATGTGAGAGACAAAATTGTAGAGAATCAAATTTCCTTAAAAATGAGCTTTGAATGGAAAAATTTTGATGTTCCATGTAGGAGTTATGGTTGGTCAAAGTTCAGTTGACTTTCTCCTATGAAAACCCTAATTTAGGAGCTTTTGACATTGTTGATTTCCGATCTTTCCCTTATGAACCATGATCAATTCTTGATCAAATGGTGAAGGATACTTCAATATAAGGATGTTAATGAAAAATCAAGAGTTTTGACTGTATTTTGACCACAGTTGACTTTTAGGTCAAACTAGTCGACTGTTGACTTTCTGAGCAATTGAATGATCAATCTTTTGAATTAGAGCCTGAGTTTTGTCATGGAGATAGTCTGAAGTATCATAAACCATACGAGGTGTCTTGACTTTGAATTTGAATCGGAGAAATAGTATGGGCAAATTTTGGGGTATGACAGCTGCCCCTGTTCAATTTTCTTATATCTGAAGATGTAGACTGTGTGCCTGTCGGGATCTGAAGATAGAAGAGGATTGAACACTAGAATACCCAGGAATTTGCCCTAGCTGAAGTAGGGACTTTTGTCGAAGATGGGCTTGAAGATGCCCTCAGGTGTTGACAGAAAGTTTATCGGAGATGGGCTTATAGATGCCATCTGGATGTTGGGAGTGTGAAGTGAATTAATTGTAGTGACTCTATTGTTATGATCGTTCCTGAACTAAATATCGGTAATAGATACGTGACTCAATCGTCATGACTCCATTATCGTGATGCCATTATCGTGACTCTGTTGTCGTGATTCTGTTTTCGTGACTCAGTTGTCGTGATTCTGTTTTTGTGACTCAGTTGTCGTGATTCCATTATCGTGACTCAGTTGTCGTGATTCCATTATCGTGACTCAGTTGTCGTGATTCCATTATCGTGACTCAGTTATCGTGATTCCATTATCGTGACTCAGTTGTCGTGATTCCATTATCGTGACTCAGTTGTCGTGATTCCATCATCGTGACTCAGTTGTCGTGATTCCATTATCGTGACTCAGTTGTTTTGATTCCATCATCGTGACTCAGTTGTCGTGATTCCATTATCGTGACTCAGTTGTTGTGATTCCATCATCGTGACTCAGTTGTCGTAATTCCATTATTATGACTCAGTTGTCGTGATTCCATTATCGTGTCTCAGTTGTCGTGATTCCATTATCGTGACTCAGTTGTCGTGATTCCATCATTGTGACTCAGTTGTCGTGATTCCATTATCGTGACTCAGTTGTCGTGATTGCATTATCGTGACTCAGTTGTCGTGATTCCATTATCGTGACTCAGTTGTCGTGATTCCATCATCGTGACTCAGTTGTCGTGATTCCATTATCGTGACTCAGTTGTCGTGATTCCATCATCGTGACTCAGTTGTCGTGATTCCATTATCGTGACTCAGTTGTCGTGATTCCATTATCGTGACTCAATTGTCGGGGTTCTTTGATCGTGTCTACACCATTCGTGATGATAGAATTAGATCCTTGAAGGTTGGTCGTGTCAGTACCGTTCGTAGTAGCTGAATTAGATCATAGATATTGTTCATCTGCTTGTTACTGTATCCTGAAAAAGGTAAAGTTAGTTTTTATGTAATGTCATGATGCATGTATTATGCGACGAGTCTCTCAAAATAAATGAGAAACTTGCGTGTTATGTATTGAAGGATAGAAAAACACTTAGAAAGGGGGGGATTGAATAAGTGTAACTTTAAATCTTGGACGATAAAAATAAATTGCACAATTATTTTTATCCTGGTTCACTGTTAACGAAGCTACTCCAGTCCACCCCCGCAGAGATGATTTACCTCAACTGAGGATTTAATCCACTAATCGCACGGATTACAATGGTTTTCCACTTAGTCCGCAACTAAGTCTTCCAGAGTCTTCTGATCACACACTGATCACTCCAGGAACAACTGCTTAGATACCCTCTAAGACTTTTCTAGAGTCTACTGATCAACACGATCACTCTAGGCTTAGTTCACTCCTAAGACTTCCCTAGAGTATTCTGATCAACACGATCACTCTAGTTACAAACTGCTCAGCCAACTGCTAAGACTTCCTAGAGTATACTGATCACACTGATCACTCTAGTTCCTTACAACTTAATGTAATTCTAAGAGTATTACAAATGCTTCTCAAAAGCGATAATCACAACTGTGATATTTCTCTTAACGTTTAAGCTTAATCTCACTAAGATATTACAACAGCAATGTAGTGAGCTTTGATGAAGATTCTGAGCTTTGATTGAACAGCGTTTCAGCAAGTTTATTTTTGTTCAGAGTTGTTAAGAATCGGTAACCTTGCTTCTCATCAGAACTTCATATTTATAGGCGTTGAGAAGATGACCGTTGAATTTATTTAATGCTTTGCGTGTTCCGTACAGCATTGCATTTAATGTTATACGCTTTTGTCAACTAACTCGAGCCTTGTTCACGCTGTGTCTACTGACGTAGCCTTTAGTAGCTTTTAACGTTCCTTTTGTCAGTCAACGTAGTCTGCCACCTGTACTTCCTTCTGATCTGATGTTTGTGAATACGACGTTTGAATATCATCAGAGTCAAAACAGCTTGGTGCATAGCATCTTCTGATCTTCTGACCTTGAAGTGCTTCTGAGCGTGATACCATCTTCTGATCTTCAGTGCTTCTGATCTCATGTTCTTCTGATGCTTCCATAGACCCATGTTCTGATTCTGCTTCGACCATCTTCTGATGTCTTGCCAGACCATGTTCTGATGTTGCATGCTGAACCATTTGAGATACAACTTCTGAGCGCTGAATTATGCGTACTCTTTATATATTTCCTGAAAGGGAAATTGCATTGGATTAGAGTACCATATTATCTTAAGCAAAATTCATATTATTGTTATCATCAAAACTAATATAATTGATAAGAACAAATCTTGTTCTAACAATCTCCCCCTTTTTGATGATGACAAAAACATATATAAATGATATGAATTTGCGATCAGAAAGAGTAGACGGCAAAAGACAAATTACACAGCTATAGCATAAGCATATGAATATGTCTCCCCCTGAGATTAACAATCTCCCCCTGAGATAAATAATCTCCCCCTGAAATAAATACTCGAAGAACTTTGATAAAAGACTTCCCTGATTATTTCGGTAGAGACGATCATATAAGCTTCTGCCTTCAGAGAATTCATAGCTTCTGACTTCTGCTTCCATTGGACAGCTTCAGAACTTGAATTTCTTTAGATCCTTAGAACACTCACAGCTTCTGATTCCTGCTTCCATCGTGGACAGCTTCAGAACTTGAATTTCTTTGATCTTCAGAACATTCACAGCTTCTGACTTCTGCTTCCATTCAGGACAGCTTCAGAACTTGAATTTTCTGGATCTTTTTAGAACATTCACATCTTCTGATTTCTGCTTCCCTCGGATAGCTTCAGAACTTTGAATGTCTACCAACATCACTTCATGCTAGATTTGTATCAGAACATTGTTGAATGTACCAGAGCATCATCAGAGCATCTCTACATCCTGAAATGTTACAGAACAAAAACTAAACGACAAAAGTCAGCATGAACGAGTTAGAACATAAAATGTATGTTTGAACACATTATATGTATCAGAGCCATATAGGCTGAAATAATGTATCAGAGCAAATAATGTATCAGAGCCATAACATTATATGTATCAGAGCAAATAGAATTTTGTCAGAACAGGATAGACAATGATATTCAAATTCTATTATCAGTGCTTCTGATTCATTCTTCTTTCTTGCTTCTGATCTCTGAAGCTTGACAGCACTCAGCTTGCTTCAGTTTCCAAGAGCTTATTCTTTTATAGAATAACGCTTCTTATGGTTTTGCTTCTAGTGTTTGCTTCTGAAGATTCACTTCACTTCTCTGTACCTGCAAAACACTTAAACCATGTAGAACTTGCAGTTCTTGTTAGTGAATGCAACTGATTAAATCAAATCATTTATCACAGTATTTCTCCCCCTTTTTGTCATATCATCAAAAAATAGAAAAGATTCAGATGAATAAAACAGAACACATGGAGGAAGAAGATGATTTCATTAAGGTTCAACCATTGGGTACAGAAGTACAAAATGATAAGATCAGATGCACAGAAACAAAACAGATGCAAAGAAAAAAAAAGAAACAACACAGACTCAATCTAAGATGGCCCTAGTCTTGACAAGATCTTGGCCAGCATCTCTTTAACATCGTTGTTGTGTCCTTCTTGCCTTTCAATGAAAGCATCATACTTGTCATTGAGTGAGCTTTGCTCATCCTGTCTCCTCTGAATCGCTTCTAGAGTCCTTGCAAGACGAGAAGGTTCATCAGAAGAAGCTTCACCGCTTTCAACTACAGGAATGGCATGTTGATCTGCAGCTTCCATAGAAGTATCATTTGCTGGGATTTCCTCAACAGGGTCTGATTCAGCAACATGATCTTCAGCATCTGCTTCTTGCATAGAAGCATCTCCATACTCTGCAGCAGGAATTTCAGAGTCTCCATTCTCTAGTGCCTGAAGAATGGCAGCTAAATTCCTGGGAGCAGAGGGACCTTCAACTTCTGGTGGGTCAACAACTTCTGGAATGGCCAAGTTTGGATCTTTCTCAGACGGGTTTTCCCTCAGATAGTCAAAGAGAGTCTTGAAGTCTCCTAGCAGAACAGGATAGTCAGGAATAAAGATAACCATATCCCTGCATGGATTTGCTTCCATTTCAGCAGCCAGTCTTAATACTTCCAATTCATCCACAAGGGGCTTCTCCTCAGCAGCAACACAATTTCTGAGAGGATGGTAGTATATACCATTATCTCCTTCCAGAAGGTAACCAGGGTAACCAGGAGCAGCAGCCACTAGTCTTTTCTGTACTGCTATTGCTTCTACTTGAAAATCCTTGCGAAATCTTCTCCAGAGATTTCTTGTAGAAACATCATCCAGACCATTTAGGAATGCATCCTTCAGAAGGTCTAGACTGCTAATCACCTCAAGTCTGAAAAGTTGCAGGTAGGTATAGGGTTCAGGTTCAGGCGGATTGAAGGTGAATTTGTAGTCAGGATAGAGAAGACAGTAAGGTTCGGAATTTTCGATAGGAAAGGGATGAGATATAGAAGTTGGAGGAACGGTGGATGAGGAAGAGGGGATATCTGAGAGAATGATTGATGAGGATGGAATATCAGAAATGATGGATTGAGACGAGGATGGAGTGTTTGTAAAGGGAATTGGTGAGGGAGTTTTATCTGAGGGAGTTGGAGGAAGAATGCTCAACGGTGTGGGGTTTAGAATGGGAGAGGAGAAGGATGATGGAGAAGGATTTTGTAAAGTGAAGTTTACTTTTGGTTCAGAATGAGGTGATTGGGGAGAAGGTTTAGGGACAGAAGGAGGTGGAGTATAGACCTGCCTTGAAGATCTGGTTCTGTGTAGGGAGTCTCTGATCCTCTTATTTCTGTGTTCAGAAGATCCCACCTTGTCAGGATCATAGGTGACCCTTAACTTCTTGGCTCTCTCAGCCTCATCTTCTTGTGCCTTTCTTTTTAGCCTTGCCTGACGTTCCTTTTTATCCTTCTTCAGAATATCATCTTTGGATGGAAGTACTCTGCCACGGATCCAAGCAGGATCAACGTCTGATTGCTTCCTCACACAATCTTCCAAGTAAAACTTGACAACTTGATCAAGTTCTTTATGATACAAAGATATGAATCCTTCAACAGCAATTCTTCTTGACAGAATGTCAGGAAAGCTTGTGCACATAACAGGTACATTCTTAATGACTTCCAGTCCGAACAGATCAACACCATTGAAGATGGGACCTTGAGTTACTCCAAGAAAATGCGAGGCATTACGATTTCTGATGGAGTCCACCACTTTGCTTTCAATCAGAATGTCTGAAATCATCCTTCCGAAAGGAATGGTTGTTCTTGGAATATGAGGGTACTTCGCCCTTTCATCTTCTCTTGACTCAAAGATAGAGGTTTTCAGATTCTCAAATAGAATATGAGAGATGTTGATCTCTATCTTTTTGCCAATGCAGAAAAGAGTATACTTGTGAGTCGGACTGATGTAGGAGGAGCAGCGCATCTTTTTTCTATGGTGAAGAGAACCCAGAATAATCTCAGCCCATACTTTATAAAAAGGCTTTAAGTTGCCCGTAAAATGAGAATCAGTTCCAACAACCGTAGAGATTTGTTTTTCAACTAAAGTCCAGTCAACTGTATGGGGTTGAAACTCAGACCAACCTTCTTCATCATCAAGATTGTACAGCTTTCTGATGAGTTTCTCAGTGATAGTCACTTCATGCCCTAGCACGAATGAAATGATGGCAGTTGGGGTAACTGTTGCATGTACCCAAAACTCCTTTACAAGTTCAGGATAAATTGGACCAACCAATCTATCAAGATATTTAGACCATCCTTGCTCAAATATTCTTGCATCACACTGAAAGCCATTTGCTTTAAGGTTGTTGACGTCCACAGCCGATTCACATAGAACTTCCAGTTCTTTCGTGGGTATTAAGCATGTTTTCAAAGGAGCATCATTTTTGCTTAAACGGTTCTGTGTGGAAGTGATTCTATCTTTAGAGATTGATGAACGAGAAGATGGATTCATTATGATAATGCTTTGAGATCAAATCAAGAACTAGGGTTTGAAGAGAGATGCAACGAAGTGAATGCACAAAAGAGAGAGAAAGAGAGAAAAAGAGGGAATGAAGATGAAGCGGGTTATTTAAAAGATTTAAAAAGAAATCATTATGCATTTAATGAGAAATGACATTAGGAGAGAGAACACAGTAAATGAAATGATTTAATACAGTTACCTAGGTCGGCGTCTTTTCAACTGCACGCTTTGTACTAACCGTACAGATACGTGTTCAACATCAGATAATAGATGACAGCTGTAAATATCAGAGAGATTTTACGCCTTCAGATTCTGATCACTGCTTCTGAGTTGATCAAGTTTCTCTTCTGGAAATACTCCTTCTGAAGTGTGCTGATATAAGTCTGAATGATCTTCTGATCCATTACTTCTTGATATACACAGCTTCTGAAGGTTCACTTCTTTGTTCTGCAGCTTCTGATAAGACAAAACTGTATCTGCAGAAATTCTTAAGCTCTTGTTTCATAAGTTTGTCATCAAAACAGATGTTTATTGATTTGTCCACAATCAGTGTTTCAATGATGTCTATTCTGTAGCATTTTACATCATTGCTATAGACACAAACAAAATAGATGGTTCCAAGACTAACAACTTTCTTTTCTGATCTCCTACAAGCATAGTTTCTTCAACAGATTTAAGAACCAGAACTTGGAAGACAATCTTTCTTCCCTTCAAGTGTTGAGACCAACTTGAGTCCAGGAGACATGTCATGTTGACTTTTATCTTCTTTGTCACCAAGAGAATCTGCAAAAGAAATAGTCTTTTTCTTTGGTACCCACATTTTCTTGGGTCCTTTCTTGTTAGTTCTCCTCAAGTTCTGATTGAACTTGGGTTTAACATTGTAAGCAATAGGAGGAACAGCATGATAATTCTTAATGTGAGTTTTATGATATTTCCTAGGTTGTGTCACATGCTTCTTGGTGTGTGTTATGTGAAAGCTTTGAGCATGTGAAGTGTGCCTAATATCATGAGAGTGGCCATACTTGAACTGATCATACAATGGCTTGTATGTGAGTTTCATTTCATCAACAGTTCAAGTTTGTATGGGGTTTCACCCTCATAACCAATGCCAACTCTTTTGTTTCCAGATACGGCATATATCATAGAAGCTAGCTGACTTCTGCCAATACTTCTAGATAAGAACTTCCTGAAACTTAAATCATATTCTTTCAGAATATGGTTTAGACTAGGAGTGGATTTTTCTGAATCAGAAGGAGATCCAACATTATTGGATAATTTTAAAAGTTTTTCTTTTAATTCAGAATTTTCCAACTCAAGCTTCTTTGTTTCAAATTCAAATTGCTTTTTCAGCTTTTTGTATTTGAGACTAATTTGAGACTTGAGTTCCAGAAGTTCAGTTAGACCGGAAACTAACTCATCTCTAGTAAGTTCAGAAAATACCTCTTCAGAATCTGATTCTGATGTAGATTCTGATCCGTCATCTTCTGTCGCCATCAGCGCACAGTTGGCCTGCTCATCTTCTGAATCATCTTCTGACTCATCCCAGGTTGCCATAAGACCTTTCTTCTTATGAAACTTTTTCTTGGGACTTTCCTTCTGAAGATTTGGACATTCATTCTTGTAGTGTCCAGGCTCATTGCATTCATAGCACATGACCTTCTTCTTGTCAAATCTTCTTTCATCAGAAGATTCTCCACGTTCAAATTTCCTTGAACTTCTGAAGCCTCTGAACTTCCTTTGCTTGGTCTTCCAGAGTTGATTTAGCCTTCTGGAGATCAGGGACAGTTCATCTTCTTCTTCAGATTCTGATTCTTCAGGATCTTCTTCTCTGGCCTGAAAAGCGTTAGTGCATTTCTTGATATTTGATTTTAATGCAATAGACTTACCTTTCTTTTGAGGCTCATTTGCGTCCAGCTCTATTTCATGGCTTCTCAAGGCACTGATCAGCTCTTCCAGAGAAACTTCATTCAGATTCTTTGCAATCTTGAATGCAGTCACCATAGGACCCCATCTTCTGGGTAAGCTTCTGATGATCTTCTTTACGTGATCAGCCTTGGTGTATCCCTTGTCAAGAACTCTCAATCCAGCAGTAAGAGTTTGAAATCTTGAAAACATCTTTTCAATGTCTTCATCATCCTCCATCTTGAAGGCTTCATACTTCTGGATTAAGGCTAGAGCTTTAGTCTCCTTGACTTGAGCATTTCCTTCATGAGTCATTTTCAAGGACTCATATATGTCATAGGCCGTTTCCCTGTTAGATATCTTCTCATACTCAGCATGAGAGATAGCATTCAGCAAAACAGTTCTACATTTATGATGATTCCTGAAAAGCTTCTTTTGATCATCATTCATTTCTTGCCTTGACAGCTTCACGCCACTGGCATTTACTGGATGTTTGTAACCATCCATTAGAAGATCCCATAGATCACCATCTAGACCCAGAAAGTAACTTTCCAGTTTATCTTTCCAGTATTCAAAGTTTTCACCATCAAATACCGGCGGTCTAGTATAACCATTGTTACCGTTGTATTGCTCAGCAGAGCCAGATGTAGATGCAGGTGGATTTGTCGGAGTTTCACCAGCCATCTTTTAAATGAAGCGTTTTTCTCTTCCTGAATCTTTTCTAAACACGGTTAAGTGCTTGCACCTTAGAACCGGCGCTCTGATGCCAATTGAAGGAT
Organism: Vicia villosa; assembly: GCF_029867415.1. Classification (NCBI taxonomy): domain Eukaryota; kingdom Viridiplantae; phylum Streptophyta; class Magnoliopsida; order Fabales; family Fabaceae; genus Vicia; species Vicia villosa. The sequence continues at coordinate 100,425,145 of NC_081184.1, read as the reverse complement.
AGAAAAACACTTAGAAAGGGGGGGATTGAATAAGTGTAACTTTAAATCTTGGACGATAAAAATAAATTGCACAATTATTTTTATCCTGGTTCACTGTTAACGAAGCTACTCCAGTCCACCCCCGCAGAGATGATTTACCTCAACTGAGGATTTAATCCACTAATCGCACGGATTACAATGGTTTTCCACTTAGTCCGCAACTAAGTCTTCCAGAGTCTTCTGATCACACACTGATCACTCCAGGAACAACTGCTTAGATACCCTCTAAGACTTTTCTAGAGTCTACTGATCAACACGATCACTCTAGGCTTAGTTCACTCCTAAGACTTCCCTAGAGTATTCTGATCAACACGATCACTCTAGTTACAAACTGCTCAGCCAACTGCTAAGACTTCCTAGAGTATACTGATCACACTGATCACTCTAGTTCCTTACAACTTAATGTAATTCTAAGAGTATTACAAATGCTTCTCAAAAGCGATAATCACAACTGTGATATTTCTCTTAACGTTTAAGCTTAATCTCACTAAGATATTACAACAGCAATGTAGTGAGCTTTGATGAAGATTCTGAGCTTTGATTGAACAGCGTTTCAGCAAGTTTATTTTCGTTCAGAGTTGTTAAGAATCGGTAACCTTGCTTCTCATCAGAACTTCATATTTATAGGCGTTGAGAAGATGACCGTTGAATTTATTTAATGCTTTGCGTGTTCCGTACAGCATTGCATTTAATGTTATACGCTTTTGTCAACTACCTCGAGCCTTGTTCACGCTGTGTCTACTGACGTAGCCTTTAGTAGCTTTTAACGTTCCTTTTGTCAGTCAGCGTAGTCTGCCACCTGTACTTCCTTCTGATCTGATGTTTGTGAATACGACGTTTGAATATCATCAGAGTCAAAACAGCTTGGTGCATAGCATCTTCTGATCTTCTGACCTTGAAGTGCTTCTGAGCGTGATACCATCTTCTGATCTTCAGTGCTTCTGATCTCATGTTCTTCTGATGCTTCCATAGACCCATGTTCTGATTCTGCTTCGACCATCTTCTGATGTCTTGCCAGACCATGTTCTGATGTTGCATGCTGAACCATTTGAGATACAACTTCTGAGCGCTGAATTATGCGTACTCTTTATATATTTCCTGAAAGGGAAATTGCATTGGATTAGAGTACCATATTATCTTAAGCAAAATTCATATTATTGTTATCATCAAAACTAATATAATTGATAAGAACAAATCTTGTTCTAACATGTATGAATTCATTATGAGGCAATGTACGTGATGTATGAATATGTTTATGACATATGATATGTGAATATGATTTATGTTGTCTTGATTGAGAAAATAAATCTCTATATCCTTGTGATTTTGCTGTTTGATCTTGTCTTGAAGGTACACAGCTGGGGATTTACAATTTTGCTTGGGGATGACCAGTAATTTGATGTACTCTGACTGGGGATAACAGATATTAATGAACCATGTTTGGAGAAGAGAAGAAGGTCGGGGAACCGACGGTGTCGAAGATGTAAACTCTATTGAGGAGCTATGTTTTTTGTTGGACAAAAACATTTGAAGGTATCTTCTTAATGATTACTCTGTGGGGGATATGATCCTGTGTAACCGGCTTTGTGGAAAGGCATGAATGCTTTGAATATTGCCCCCAGTGATTTATATTGTTTAGGACACACCACTGAGTATTGATCAAGATGTCAAACTGGACTTGCATAGATTTGCCCCTGCTAGTAGGGACTTTGGAAAGATTCGCCTCGCGAGGACTTTATGAGATGTGCACTATGGGCGTCATGCCCCTAGTAATCATAGGCCAAGGACAATGTCCCATGTTGATTGGGAAGTAGCTTCAGATATACTTGGATGCATGCTCCTGATTGTTTTGGCACCTTTGAGAGATTCTTGGAATCTCGGCTTGATTGCCCCAGATCGACTAGATAAACTATGTCATGCCCCTTGTATACATAAGAGACATTGCTTCTAAAGTGGTTTTATCTGTCGGGATAACTTTTCGTCATTAGTTGTACCCTGTGCAGATTCTTTCTGATGCTAACATTTGAAATTATGTAGCAGGATATGTTTAATAATGTATTCATGAGATGCAATGCATATGTCTGTCTTGAGTTTCTTGAAAAACATTAAAACTGGAGACGTAAAAGCATGATATTTATAAAAACGTGATGTTTGTAAAGACGTGATGTTTTTTTTTTAAAACGAAATATCAACTCAGCATTTTTTGTAAACCTTAAAGAGTCAGGATACCTTTTTGGTGACAGTATGCTTTCGAATTAACCACACCTCAGTTAGGACTTTCAAGGGATGTAACGTGGCTTGGTTCACGGTTTAAGAAACAAAGGATAATGGCTCAAAATTTATTTATACCCATCCCCATCTTCGTGTTGTTCTTCGATCCTATGCTCAGTTCACTTTGTGTTTCATCTTTAGCAAAGCTTTGAAGTGTTAACATTGATATTTGATGGTGGTTGAAGCACCAGAACTTTTATTTGGACAGACAGTCATCCTTTATGGTAATACTTTCTTTTGTCGAGGATTTGTAGTGACCTCTTTTGAAATGTTTTTGTTATCCCTAACTTTTGCCTGAACTGTTTATTTTGAGGTTACAGTCAGCGGGATGTTTCGATTTTTGATAAGTCTCCTTCATAGATTTTGACTTAACAGCTTTTTTTTTGGTAGATATTGACTGCCTGACTTAATGGTTGCGGGAACCCATCATTGTTGTATAGACAACAGTTAGTGTAATTGAGTTAACTGAGTAACTACCCTGCTCCAGGTTATGATTAAAGGTTTTAAATTGTTCAAGAAAGAAAAACTCCTACACCTTAGGCTCAAAGGGGTTGACTAGGGATTAACATCCTTATATCTCCACTGTTTAGGAATTGAAACAATGCTTGTACATCGTCAGCATAGTCTGCTCAAAAGCATACTGTATGAGGTTGCGGTATCGTTTTCGTCATCCTCCCTTAAAAGGCTTACAGCTTAGCAGGAGTTGAATAAAACATATGCAAAGTAAAGACACAATTTAAAATGAGTGATAGCGAAATAAATTATTCAAGACAAACATATGCAATGCACTGATGATGATTATTAAAACAGATAATGTCTATCATAAGTCGAATGTTTAAACAAACAGAAAAAGAAATTACAGTTGAAAGTAAAACTAATGATCTTAAAGTCCATCCTTCTAGACATCCACCGTATTAACACTCTTGTTGTGATTAGGCATGAGAGCAGTGATCCCGTTAGGAGTTGCAGGAGGATCGAACTTGATTTCTCCGGCATCGATCATGTCTTGGATCTTATTCTTCAATGTCCAGCAATTGTCAGTGTCATGTCCCGGACTATTGGAGTGATATGCACATCTCGCATTGGGATTATAGCGAGGGGAGGAAGTGTTGGGATTTGGATGAGGAGCTATCTGTATAAGCAGCTCTGCTTTCAACAAGTGTTGCAGCGCTTGAGTCAAAGACATGTTTATCTTTGTGAATTGTCTTTTGGATGCGCTTTGTTTACGTTGGTTGTTTTGTTGTTGTATCGATGCTTGATTAGAGGCCAAAATTGCCCCAACAGCGTCGAATTCATTCCTCCCATTGTATGACTTTTTTACAGTACCGGAAGAAATAGCCACCTGAATTTTTCCGCTTCGGATACCCCTTTCAACATGCTCTCCAGTCAGTATAAGCTCAGTGAATCCAGATGATGAACTTCCCAGCAAATGACTATAGAAAGGGCCAGTCAGTGTATTCATGAACATATCTACCATCTCTCTGTCAGCCAAGGAAGGTTTGACTCTTCCAGCTAGATCTCTCCATTTTTGAGCATATTCCTTGAAACTTTCCTTGGGTCCCATAGACATGCTTTGCAGTTGCATGCGAGTCGGTGCGAGGTCAGAATTATATTGATATTTCTTATAGAAAGCAACAACCAAATCTTCCCAGGTACGGATGTGGGTACTCTCCAGTTGATAGTACCATTCGAGTTGAGTTCCAGATAAGCTCTCTTGGAAAAAGTGGATCTAGAGCTTCTTATCAGCAGTATGAGGTTGAATCTTCCTTACATAAGACCTCAAGTGTAGTTTAGGACAGGAGACTCCATCATACTTAGCAAAGGCGGGAGTTTTGAATTTTGGAGGAATAACGACCCCAGGAACGAGTCCAAGCTCTTCAAAATCCAGCCCAGGTACCTTCTGAATTTCCACGCTTCTCAGACGCTCTTCTAACATCTTGTATTTGTCCTCGGGATGTTCGTCCTCATGGTAATAGTCCTCTTCTTCTTCAGAGAGTCTGGCAGAATCATGGTTACTTTTTGCGTCAGTTTTGATACTAGCATCATCATCTTGCTCATCCTCATCACTGTCTTCAGAGGTTTCAGCATCCCTGAGTTGCAAGATCGGTCTAAGCTTTTTCACTCGAGTCTTCTTACCCTCTTTGGGAGTTTCAGCTTCTTCAACCTTTTTGAGAGGGCCTTTGAACCTTCTTCCCAGATTGAGAACACCTTTAGGTTTCTTGGTCTTCTTTTCCTTCTTAGTCAGAAGGGATTTCAGCTCATCTTGCCCCTTGGACAAATTCAGGATCAAGGCTTGGAATTCAGCATTTTGAGCTTGGAGATCCTTAACTGATTGTTCGAGATTCATGATGCTAAAATAAACAGCGAGGACGGATGAGAGACTCATTATAAGAAACCTGTTATGCGATGTTATGAATGCAAATGCAATGTTTTCAAGGATCTTTGGGAATTTAGTTAGCAACATTAGAAATGATTTGGGCGCATCTTCATTTGAAGAATTCTGAATTTTGTCTTTGAACGTCTTTCTTTGAGAACCAAGCTCACCATATCGAGTGGGTCATCGCCTCTGATTCGGGATACTTCTGAATTTTGAAGATACATGGCTAGAGGAAAATAAATCCTCTTGCCCCTTGATAGGTATTCAGTCCTTGATAAGAGCACCTGAAATTGCGCGCCCTAAATTCCTAAGATCCTTTAAAGGGTTAGTTAATTATGTTATGCTTATGATGGCATGATGTTATGCGAATGCAATTCATTATGCATAGCGCGAGATAGTAAGGGCAAACAAGTCTTTTAACAAAACCTGCAGGGAAACAAAGGTTAGTAGCAAACACAAACAAGTCACACAAGTCACACAATTTCCTTAGGCTTGGCTTGCGTGGAGTTTAGATCATGTGAGATACCCTTCCCCAAAGGTATTTCTAAGGATAAGGATGATATCAGCAACGGGTTCTACCGAGTTACCCAGAATTATCAGTCCTCCTAAAGCACCCTCGAACATGATATATACATACCATGCAATGATACTTTGAGAAAGAACCTATCTGAGCTGTAGTATCGGGTAGCGACCATGCTCTCAACATACATCAAGAGTAGTCCCCCCAGTACGTTCCTAAAAGTCAGGATGGGTTAAAGGTAACTAAAGGTCCTTAAGCTCCGACTCACCTACAAATATCCACACGAACCTCTCTCATGCAAAAGAGGCATGCGAACACCCATAGAGACCTAACTTAAGCGTGAACTCTCATATTGACCAATCCTCCACATAGATGAAGGAGGTCGCCATGACTATGCCACTTCCTATCTTAGGTGTAGTTGAATCCGGGTGTAGGATTCGTCCTTCATTTAATTCCCAAAACAGCCCTGAAAAATAAAGCAAGCAAAGCAAACAATAGAAAACAATTAAGTGAATCCTAAGCTTTTAAGGTAACCCCTCTTTTATTCGAAAGCGTCCCCAGCAGAGTCGCCAGTTCAGTAATACGGTGAACTGACTTTATCGAAATGTCGCGGTAAGCAAGAGTCACCACCGACTTTTATTTTATCCAAATTAATCAGAAAGGCTAAAAGAACAGGAAAAACCTTTTTAAAAGAAACTGAGTTCGGGGGGGTTAATTTATGCAAAGGGAAGGTGTAAGGCACCCTTTGCATCCATGGTTTTCCATGGGCTCTTAATTGCTTTGCTCTTTGATTTCAGAAATGTAGAAGAAGAGAATACGGACTTTAGCTCGTAAATGATCGTAGCCATTTTGAAGGTTTATGAGAAAGAATACGAAAATGTTTTAGCCAGAGCAAGGCAACTAGGGGCAATTACCTTAATAATGTAGAAAATCAGTTCTTTTAGCCTTTCAGGGTGAAAGGGTCTATCCATGCCATAAGATGGCAGGAAGCCTTTCATTTGGAGGTTGAAGGTGTCGTCGCAATATCGTTCGCCATAAGACTGTCCCATGCCATAGAGAGGCAGGTAGTCTAAGGGAAGGACCAGAATAGCCTTTCGTTAGGCAGCCAGAGGATACCTCAGCCTTTCGTAGGCAACTTCCGAGGGACGAGATCATATTGTGTATCGAAGGCAGCATCATTAGGGACTTATGACCTTAATCGAGGCAACATGGCTGAGGTATCCTCGTACTCGAGGGACATGGCTATTCTGCAAAAAACACAAGGCAACAGGCAACAAGAGGGGTTACCACAAAAGCGTGCGTGGGTGCAACAATCACGTGATTCAATTCAAAATATGTTATCTTGTAATTAAGTGACTCTAATTCAGTTCATAGTTGCATTCCCTAAATTACTAACCACAACAATTAATATTATACAGTTTAAGTGCCTTTAAAAGGCCAACCAATACAAGCCAGGAACAGATACATAATAATGGGGGAGGGGAATAAGAAACCAATGGGTTTGGCATAAGTAATAATTAGGCATAAAAGTAAAAGAGGTCAGAGTTCTAGGGTTACCGACTATTCGAGATTTGGCGGTTGGCAATCCCTGAAAAATTGACAAAAGGAAAAAATACGAAGGGGGGGTGAGTGTATTATCAACTCGTTGACAGATAACGTTAACCCTAATTTGATAAAAAAAGCAAAAGGAAATAAAAAAATAAATATAAAAAGGACTTAGCTTTTTGATTTGATCTGATATGGTTCGTAGTCAAAGG